>NC_134270.1:173477657-173500087 GCF_031893055.1 Leptodactylus fuscus | reverse complement strand
TTCGCTCGCTCAAGCATGCTATTGCAAAGGGTGACTATGTACTACAAAGCATGCTATGCCAAAGGTCTGACTATGACTACAAGTGCATGCTATGCGAAAGGTTCTGACTATGACTACAGCACTGCTATGACAGGATTGACTGCTACAAGCAGCTATGCCAAAGTCTGACTATGACTACAAGCATGCTATGCCAAAGGGTCTGACTTGACTACAAGCATGCTATGCCAAGGTCTGACTATGACTACAAGCATGCTATGCCAAGGGTCTGACTATGACTACAAGCATGCTATGCCAAAGGTCTGACTATGACTACAAGCATGCTATGCCAAGGTCTGACTATGACTACAAGCATGCTATGCCAAGGGTCTGACTATGACTACAAGCATGCTATGCCAAGGGTCTGACTATGACTACAAGCATGCTATGCCAAGGTCTGACTATGACTACAAGCATGCTATGCCAAGGGTCTGACTATGACTACAAGCATGCTATGCCAAGGTCTGACTATGACTACAAGCATGCTATGCCAAGGTCTGACTATGACTACAAGCATGCTATGCCAAGGGTCTGACTATGACTACAAGCATGCTATGCCAAGGGTCTGACTATGACTACAAGCATGCTATGCCAAAGGTCTGACTATGACTACAAGCATGCTATGCCAAAGGTCTGACTATGACTACAAGCATGCTATGCCAGGGTCTGACTATGACTACAAGCATGCTATGCCAAAGGTCTGACTATGACTACAAGCATGCTATGCAGGTCTGACTATGACTACAAGCTGCTATGCCAAGGTCTGACTATGACTACAAGCATGCTATGCCAAGGTCTGACTATGACTACAAGCATGCTATGCAAGGGTCTGACTATGACTACAAGCATGCTATGCCAAGGTCTGACTATGACTACAAGCATGCTATGCCAAAGGTCTGACTATGACTACAAGCATGCTATGCAAAGGTCTGACTATGACTACAAGCATGCTATGCCAAAGGTCTGACTATGACTACAAGCATGCTATGCCAAAGGTCTGACTATGACTACAAGCATGCTATGCCAAAGGTCTGACTATGACTACAAGCATGCTATGCGAAAGGTCTGACTATGACTACAAGCATGCTATGCCAAGGGTCTGACTATGACTACAAGCATGCTATGCCAAAGGTCTGACTATGACTACAAGCATGCTATGCCAAAGGTCTGACTATGACTACAAGCATGCTATGCCAGGGGTCTGACTATGACTACAAGCGTGCTATGCCAAGGGTCTGACTATGACTACAAGCATGCTATGCCAAAGGTCTGACTATGACTACAAGCATGCTATGCCAAAGGTCTGACTATGACTACAAGCATGCTATGCCAGGGGTCTGACTATGACTACAAGCATGTTATGCCAAAGGTCTGACTATGACTACAAGCATGCTATGCCAGGGGTCTGACTATGACTACAAGCATGCTATGCCAAAGGTCTGACTATGACTACAAGCATGCTATGCCAGGGTCTGACTATGACTACAAGCATGCTATTCCAAGGGTCTGACTATGACTACAAGCATGCTATGCCAAAGGTCTGACTATGACTACAAGCATGCTATGCCAAGGGTCTGACTATGACTACAAGCATGCTATGCCAAAGGTCTGACTATGACTACAAGCATGCTATGCCAAAGGTCTGACTATGACTACAAGCATGCTATGCCAAAGGTCTGACTATGACTACAAGCATGCTATGCCAAAGGTCTGACTATGACTACAAGCATGCTATGCCAAAGGTCTGACTATGACTACAAGCATGCTATGCCAAAGGTCTGACTATAACTACAAGCATGCTATGCCAAAGGTCTGACTATGACTACAAGCATGCTATGCCAAAGGTCTGACTATAACTACAAGCATGCTATGCCAAAGGTCTGACTATGACTACAAGCATGCTATGCGAAAGGTCTGACTATGACTACAAGCATGCTATGCCAAGGGTCTGACTATGACTACAAGCATGCTATGCCAAAGGTCTGACTATAACTACAAGCATGCTATGCCAAGGGTCTGACTATGACTACAAGCATGCTATGCCAAGGGTCTGACTATGACTACAATCATGCTATGCCAAAGGTCTGACTATAACTACAAGCATGCTATGCCAAGGGTCTGACTATGACTACAAGCATGCTATGCCAAGGGTCTGACTATGACTACAAGCATGCTATGCCAAGGGTCTGACTATGACTACAAGCATGCTATGCCAAAGGTCTGACTATGACTACAAGCATGCTATGCCAAGGGTCTGACTATGACTACAAGCATGCTATGCCAAGGGTCTGACTATGACTACAAGCATGCTATGCCAAGGGTCTGACTATGACTACAAGCATGCTATGCCAAGGGTCTGACTATGACTACAAGCATGCTATGCCAAAGGTCTGACTATGACTACAAGCATGCTATGCCAAGGGTCTGACTATGACTACAAGCATGCTATGCCAAAGGTCTGACTATGACTACAAGCATGCTATGCCAAGGGTCTGACTATGACTACAAGCATGCTATGCCAAGGGTCTGACTATGACTACAAGCATGCTATGCCAAGGGTCTGACTATGACTACAAGCATGCTATGCCAAAGGTCTGACTATGACTACAAGCATGCTATGCCAAGGGTCTGACTATGACTACAAGCATGCTATGCCAAAGGTCTGACTATGACTACAAGCATGCTATGCCAGGGGTCTGACTATGACTACAAGCGTGCTATGCCAAGGGTCTGACTATGACTACAAGCATGCTATGCCAAAGGTCTGACTATGACTACAAGCATGCTATGCCAAAGGTCTGACTATGACTACAAGCATGCTATGCCAAAGGTCTGACTATGACTACAAGCATGCTATGCCAAAGGTCTGACTATGACTACAAGCATGCTATGCCAAAGGTCTGACTATGACTACAAGCATGCTATGCGAAAGGTCTGACTATGACTACAAGCATGCTATGCCAAGGGTCTGACTATGACTACAAGCATGCTATGCCAAATGTCTGACTATGACTACAAGCATGCTATGCCAAGGGTCTGACTATGACTACAAGCATGCTATGCCAAGGGTCTGACTATGACTACAAGCATGCTATGCCAAGGGTCTGACTATGACTACAAGCATGCTATGCCAAAGGTCTGACTATGACTACAAGCATGCTATGCCAAGGGTCTGACTATGACTACAAGCATGCTATGCCAAGGGTCTGACTATGACTACAAGCATGCTATGCCAAGGGTCTGACTATGACTACAAGCATGCTATGCCAAAGGTCTGACTATGACTACAAGCATGCTATGCCAAAGGTCTGACTATGACTACAAGCATGCTATGCCAAGGGTCTGACTATGACTACAAGCATGCTATGCCAAAGGTCTGACTATGACTACAAGCATGCTATGCCAGGGGTCTGACTATGACTACAAGCGTGCTATGCCAAGGGTCTGACTATGACTACAAGCATGCTATGCCAAAGGTCTGACTATGACTACAAGCATGCTATGCCAAAGGTCTGACTATGACTACAAGCATGCTATGCCAGGGGTCTGACTATGACTACAAGCATGTTATGCCAAAGGTCTGACTATGACTACAAGCATGCTATGCCAGGGGTCTGACTATGACTACAAGCATGCTATGCCAAAGGTCTGACTATGACTACAAGCATGCTATGCCAGGGGTCTGACTATGACTACAAGCATGCTATTCCAAGGGTCTGACTATGACTACAAGCATGCTATGCCAAAGGTCTGACTATGACTACAAGCATGCTATGCCAAAGGTCTGACTATGACTACAAGCATGCTATGCCAAAGGTCTGACTATGACTACAAGCATGCTATGCCAAAGGTCTGACTATGACTACAAGCATGCTATGCCAAAGGTCTGACTATGACTACAAGCATGCTATGCCAAAGGTCTGACTATGACTACAAGCATGCTATGCGAAAGGTCTGACTATGACTACAAGCATGCTATGCCAAGGGTCTGACTATGACTACAAGCATGCTATGCCAAAGGTCTGACTATGACTACAAGCATGCTATGCCAAAGGTCTGACTATGACTACAAGCATGCTATGCCAGGGGTCTGACTATGACTACAAGCGTGCTATGCCAAGGGTCTGACTATGACTACAAGCATGCTATGCCAAAGGTCTGACTATGACTACAAGCATGCTATGCCAAAGGTCTGACTATGACTACAAGCATGCTATGCCAGGGGTCTGACTATGACTACAAGCATGTTATGCCAAAGGTCTGACTATGACTACAAGCATGCTATGCCAGGGGTCTGACTATGACTACAAGCATGCTATGCCAAAGGTCTGACTATGACTACAAGCATGCTATGCCAGGGGTCTGACTATGACTACAAGCATGCTATTCCAAGGGTCTGACTATGACTACAAGCATGCTATGCCAAAGGTCTGACTATGACTACAAGCATGCTATGCCAAGGGTCTGACTATGACTACAAGCATGCTATGCCAAAGGTCTGACTATGACTACAAGCATGCTATGCCAAAGGTCTGACTATGACTACAAGCATGCTATGCCAAAGGTCTGACTATGACTACAAGCATGCTATGCCAAAGGTCTGACTATGACTACAAGCATGCTATGCCAAAGGTCTGACTATGACTACAAGCATGCTATGCCAAAGGTCTGACTATAACTACAAGCATGCTATGCCAAAGGTCTGACTATGACTACAAGCATGCTATGCCAAAGGTCTGACTATAACTACAAGCATGCTATGCCAAAGGTCTGACTATGACTACAAGCATGCTATGCGAAAGGTCTGACTATGACTACAAGCATGCTATGCCAAGGGTCTGACTATGACTACAAGCATGCTATGCCAAAGGTCTGACTATAACTACAAGCATGCTATGCCAAGGGTCTGACTATGACTACAAGCATGCTATGCCAAGGGTCTGACTATGACTACAATCATGCTATGCCAAAGGTCTGACTATAACTACAAGCATGCTATGCCAAGGGTCTGACTATGACTACAAGCATGCTATGCCAAGGGTCTGACTATGACTACAAGCATGCTATGCCAAGGGTCTGACTATGACTACAAGCATGCTATGCCAAAGGTCTGACTATGACTACAAGCATGCTATGCCAAGGGTCTGACTATGACTACAAGCATGCTATGCCAAGGGTCTGACTATGACTACAAGCATGCTATGCCAAGGGTCTGACTATGACTACAAGCATGCTATGCCAAGGGTCTGACTATGACTACAAGCATGCTATGCCAAAGGTCTGACTATGACTACAAGCATGCTATGCCAAGGGTCTGACTATGACTACAAGCATGCTATGCCAAAGGTCTGACTATGACTACAAGCATGCTATGCCAAGGGTCTGACTATGACTACAAGCATGCTATGCCAAGGGTCTGACTATGACTACAAGCATGCTATGCCAAGGGTCTGACTATGACTACAAGCATGCTATGCCAAAGGTCTGACTATGACTACAAGCATGCTATGCCAAGGGTCTGACTATGACTACAAGCATGCTATGCCAAAGGTCTGACTATGACTACAAGCATGCTATGCCAGGGGTCTGACTATGACTACAAGCGTGCTATGCCAAGGGTCTGACTATGACTACAAGCGTGCTATGCCAAAGGTCTGACTATGACTACAAGCGTGCTATGCCAAGGGTCTGACTATGACTACAAGCATGTTATGCCAAAGGTCTGACTATGACTACAAGCATGCTATGCCAGGGGTCTGACTATGACTACAAGCATGCTATGCCAAAGGTCTGACTATGACTACAAGCATGCTATGCCAGGGGTCTGACTATGACTACAAGCATGCTATGCCAAGGGTCTGACTATGACTACAAGCATGCTATGCCAAAGGTCTGACTATGACTACAAGCATGCTATGCCAAAGGTCTGACTATGACTACAAGCATGCTATGCCAAAGGTCTGACTATGACTACAAGCATGCTATGCCAAAGGTCTGACTATGACTACAAGCATGCTATGCCAAGGGTCTGACTATGACTACAAGCATGCTATGCCAAAGGTCTGACTATGACTACAAGCATGCTATGCCAGGGGTCTGACTATGACTACAAGCATGCTATGCCAAAGGTCTGACTATGACTACAAGCATGCTATGCCAGGGGTCTGACTATGACTACAAGCATGCTATGCCAAGGGTCTGACTATGACTACAAGCATGCTATGCCAAAGGTCTGACTATGACTACAAGCATGCTATGCCAAAGGTCTGACTATGACTACAAGCATGCTATGCCAAAGGTCTGACTATGACTACAAGCATGCTATGCCAAAGGTCTGACTATGACTACAAGCATGCTATGCCAAAGGTCTGACTATGACTTCAAGCATGCTATGCCAAGGGTCTGACTATGACTACAAGCATGCTATGCCAAAGGTCTGACTATGACTACAAGCATGCTATGCCAAGGGTCTGACTATGACTACAAGCATGCTATGCCAAGGGTCTGACTATGACTACAAGCATGCTATGCCAAGGGTCTGACTATGACTACAAGCATGCTATGCCAAGGGTCTGACTGTGACTACAAGCATGCTATGCCAGGGGTCTGACTATGACTACAAGCATGCTATGCCAAGGGTCTGACTATGACTACAAGCATGCTAAGCCAAAGGTCTGACTATGACTACAAGCATGCTATGCCAAGGGTCTGACTATGACTACAAGCATGCTATGCCAAGGGTCTGACTATGACTACAAGCATGCTATGCCAAAGGTCTGACTATGACTACAAGCGTGCTATGCCAAGGGTCTGACTATAACTACAAGCATGCTATGCCAAGGGTCTGACTATGACTACAAGCATGCTATGCCAAGGGTCTGACTGTGACTACAAGCATGCTATGCCAGGGGTCTGACTATGACTACAAGCATGTTATGCCAAAGGTCTGACTATGACTACAAGCATGCTATGTCAGGGGTCTGACTATGACTATAAGCATGCTATGCCAAAGGTCTGACTATGACTACAAGCATGCTATGCCAAGGATCTGACTATGACTACAAGCATGCTATGCCAAGGGTCTGACTATGACTACAAGCATGCTATGCCAAGGGTCTGACTATGACTACAAGCATGCTATGCCAGGGGTCTGACTATGACTACAAGCATGCTATGCCAAGGGTCTGACTATGACTACAAGCATGCTATGCCAAGGGTCTGACTATGACTACAAGCATGCTATGCCAGGGGTCTGACTATGACTACAAGCATGCTATGCCAAAGGTCTGACTATGACTACAAGCATGCTATGCCAAAGGTCTGACTATGACTACAAGCATGCTATGCCAAGGGTCTGACTATGACTACAAGCATGCAATGCCAAAGGTCGGACTATGACTACAAGCATGCTATGCCAAAGGTCTGACTATGACTACAAGCATGCTATGCCAAGGGTCTGACTATGACTACAAGCATGCTATGCCAAGGGTCTGACTATGACTACAAGCATGCTATGCCAAAGGTCTGACTATAACTACAAGCATGCTATGCCAAGGATCTTACTATGACTACAAGCATGCTATGCCAAGGGTCTGACTATGACTACAAGCATGCTATGCCAAGGGTCTGACTATGACTACAAGCATGCTATGCCAAGGGTCTGACTATGACTACAAGCATGCTATGCCAAGGGTCTGACTATGACTACAAGCATGCTATGCCAAGGGTCTGACTATGACTACAAGTATGCTATGCCAGGGGTCTGACTATGACTACAAGCATGCTATGCCAAAGGTCTGACTATGACTACAAGCATGCTATGCCAAGGGTCTGACTATGACTACAAGCATGCAATGCCAAAGGTCGGACTATGACTACAAGCATGCTATGCCAAAGGTCTGACTATGACTACAAGCATGCTATGCCAAGGGTCTGACTGTGACTACAAGCATGCTATGCCAAAGGTCTGACTATGACTACAAGCATGCTATGCCAAGGGTCTGACTATGACTACAAGCATGCTATGCCAAAGGTCTGACTATGACTACAAGCATGCTATGCCAAGGGTCTGACTATGACTACAAGCATGCTATGCCAAGGGTCTGACTATGACTACAAGCATGCTATGCCAGGGGTCTGACTATGACTACAAGCATGCTATGCCAAAGGTCTGACTATGACTACAAGCATGCTATGCCAAAGGTCTGACTATGACTACAATCATGCTATGCCAAAGGTCTGACTATGACTACAAGCATGCTATGCCAAGGGTCTGACTATGACTACAAGCATGCAATGCCAAAGGTCGGACTATGACTACAAGCATGCTATGCCAAAGGTCTGACTATGACTACAAGCATGCTATGCCAAGGGTCTGACTATGACTACAAGCATGCTATGCCAAGGGTCTGACTATGACTACAAGCATGCTATGCCAAAGGTCTGACTATAACTACAAGCATGCTATGCCAAGGATCTTACTATGACTACAAGCATGCTATGCCAAGGGTCTGACTATGACTACAAGCATGCTATGCCAAGGGTCTGACTATGACTACAAGCATGCTATGCCAAGGGTCTGACTATGACTACAAGCATGCTATGCCAAGGGTCTGACTATGACTACAAGTATGCTATGCCAGGGGTCTGACTATGACTACAAGCATGCTATGCCAAAGGTCTGACTATGACTACAAGCATGCTATGCCAAGGGTCTGACTATGACTACAAGCATGCAATGCCAAAGGTCGGACTATGACTACAAGCATGCTATGCCAAAGGTCTGACTATGACTACAAGCATGCTATGCCAAGGGTCTGACTGTGACTACAAGCATGCTATGCCAAAGGTCTGACTATGACTACAAGCATGCTATGCCAAGGGTCTGACTATGACTACAAGCATGCTATGCCAAGGGTCTGACTATGACTACAAGCATGCTATGCCAAAGGTCTGACTATAACTACAAGCATGCTATGCCAAGGATCTTACTATGACTACAAGCATGCTATGCCAAGGGTCTGACTATGACTACAAGCATGCTATGCCAAGGGTCTGACTATGACTACAAGCATGCTATGCCAAGGGTCTGACTATGACTACAAGCATGCTATGCCAAGGGTCTGACTATGACTACAAGCATGCTATGCCAAGGGTCTGACTATGACTACAAGCATGCTATGCCAGGGGTCTGACTATGACTACAAGCATGCTATGCCAAAGGTCTGACTATGACTACAAGCATGCTATGCCAAGGGTCTGACTATGACTACAAGCATGCTATGCCAAAGATCTGACTATGACTACAAGCATGCTATGCCAAGGGTCTGACTATGACTACAAGCATGCTATGCCAAAGGTCTGACTATGACTACAAGCATGCTATGCCAGGGGTCTGACTATGACTACAAGCGTGCTATGCCAAGGGTCTGACTATGACTACAAGCATGCTATGCCAAGGGTCTGACTATGACTACAAGCATGCTATGCCAAAGATCTGACTATGACTACAAGCATGCTATGCCAAGGGTCTGACTATGACTACAAGCATGCTATGCCAAGGTTCTTACTATGACTACAAGCATGCTATGCCAAGGGTCTGACTATGACTTCAAGCATGCTATGCCAAGGGTCTGACTATGACTACAAGCATGCTATGCCAAGGGTCTGACTATGACTACAAGCATGCTATGCCAAGGGTCTGACTATGACTACAAGCATGCTATGCCAAAGGTCTGACTATGACTACAAGCATGCTATGCCAAGGGTCTGACTATGACTACAAGCATGCTATGCCAAAGATCTGACTATGACTACAAGCATGCTATGCCAAGGGTCTGACTATGACTACAAGCATGCTATGCCAAAGATCTGACTATGACTACAAGCATGCTATGCCAAAGATCTGACTATGACTACAAGCATGCTATGCCAAGGGTCTGACTATGACTACAAGCATGCTATGCCAAAGGTCTGACTATGACTACAAGCATGCTATGCCAGGGGTCTGACTATGACTACAAGCATGCTATGCCAGGGGTCTGACTATGACTACAAGCATGCTATGCCAAAGGTCTGACTATGACTACAAGCATGCTATGCCAGGGGTCTGACTATGACTACAAGCATGCTATGCCAGGGGTCTGACTATGACTACAAGCGTGCTATGCCAAGGGTCTGACTATGACTACAAGCCTGCTATGCCAGGGGTCTGACTATGACTACAAGCGTGCTATGCCAAGGGTCTGACTATGACTACAAGCATGTTATGCCAAAGGTCTGACTATGACTACAAGCATGCTATGCCAAAGGTCTGACTATGACTACAAATATATTATACCAAAGATCAGACTACGACTATGGCATGAGTTTGCTTTCCTCTGTGTTTTTATGGGGGTATGTCAAGTCCAGGACTTGGTAGTCAGGGAAGTAAATGTTAGTTAGTCATTAGACAGGCCCAGGGTTTCTGTTTGATTCTGTGCTACCTGTTGTACGTTATATGCCACCACTGTCTTAAAAGGAAGAAAGCTGGTTGTGGCCAATTTTTAACCAAATCTAATGCGTTGAAGAAATAATTTTTGATGTGCCAACCATCTTACGTTGGACATGGTGATCCCATGAGCTGACTAACCCCTAAGTTGTGACAATAAATAAGTAAAAGCACACATATCTAGACATGTCTAGCCAAGAGACAAAGCTAAGGCTGGACATTTATGAATTCAGTGGTCCCTCAAGATACAATAGTAAAGGGTTTTTCTTTCCCCAAATGGCTTTTTCCATATTGATGACCTATCCACAGGATTTGAGTATCCTACATCCGTACCCGGCACACATCAGTTGTGCTTCAGCCCCATCCATTACATAGTGTAGGTTCCAGAAAACTACAGCATTGCTCCTATCACTGCAATAAGAGAAGCCTGCACATTGTCCCCATTAGCTTGTAGCACATAGAGGCTGCTGAAACAGCTGATCTGTGTAGGGTCTGGATGTCAGATCCAACAGATCAAAATGGGAAAGCCATTTGGGAAGGGAAAACCCTTTCATTGGCTCTTCGAACATCCATTGTGGGTTGAAACCATTTTAACTTGAGACCATAACTCTGTAGAAAACTATTACCTGGTCCGCCGGGTATCTGTGCAGGACTTTTCTTTCTGCCAATTTTCCAACTAAGACTCCGGTGTAGATGTAAACTTAACCTTTGATGGTTAGACCACTGGAAGATCACAAGGGTTTACTAAGTCTTTAATCTCAGGGACAATGACCCAGATTTACTAATAAATAGAAAGTGTCAATTAGGCAGTTCAGAAATATGGCAGATTTATCACAGTGACTGTACACGGCAGCTGTGTGTGCGGAATTTCTTCCGTGTCTTGACTGTATTAAAGAGCCTAGAGCCAAGACTAGCCACCAGAGTCAGCTCACATTCCGGCGGCTCAACCCCTCAGAGGCCATGATCATTAACAATCACAGCATCTAGGTGGTTTGTGGGCAAGATCGTTTTCCCCTGCCACCTCTCGGATTCCCCACAATGTTCCTGATCTTAGATTCAGGTTCCCTTCTGTTTTGCAGCTTTTTCTATTTTTATGTTCCTTTTTTTGGACCTTTCCACTATATTTTGGCACCCCTTACATTTCAAGGGACTTGGTCCATTACCTGATTATCACTGGCACAGGCTAAGGGGTGGAGAGTTTTTTAGCAAGAATTTTGGTGCTGAATACGTGTTAGAATCCATGTGGAAAAAACACCTCTCCATATAGTTCCATGGGCTCCACCAGATTTTTTTTTTTTGCTAGCGGATTTTTTTTTAAACTGAAGAAAGTGGAGATTCATGTTAGATGAACTATAATTTGCGAGGAGAAGACTAAAATAAAATAAACACTCATACTAACATTCTGTCACCTCTCGTGGATCTGCTTATGGTCTCCAGTGCTTTTCTGCAATATCATCAGCACTGGTTCAGCACAGTAGCCCGTGAAAAGAAAGAGAATGTAGTTTGCAACCTATGAAATGAAGTAGGATCCCAACCCACTTGTAACAGTACATAGGAGACTTCACACTCAAAAGTGTAGTAAGCAAACTTTAATCCCCACATAGGTGTATATCATATTTCCAAATAACATGAATATACATAAGTACGAATTCAAGTGATAATCCAAGTAATAGATGTAGAAGTAAAAGTTTTCAATCAACAGATATTCATCAGACTCTGCGTGTCTATAGCCAATAAGATGAAGTGAGATGACATAAAAGAATGGCTCTACACTATGTTTTATAGAGAGGTTCCTAGGAGCACTAAGAGTATTCTACACTATGTTTTATAGATAGGTTCCTAGGAGCCCTAAGAGTGTTCTACACTATGTATTATAGATAGGTTCCTAGGAGCCCTAAGAGTATTCTACACTATGTATTATAGATAGATTCCTAGGAGTCCTAAGAGTATTCTACACTATGTTTTATAGATAGGTTCCTAGGAACCCTTAGGGTGCATTCACACTACGGAACGCCAGCGTGTATCACAGCCGTACACGCCGGCGTTACAGCAGGGCTGCCGGACACTTCCCATTCATTTCTATGGGAGCCGGCATGCGAGCGCTCCCCATAGAAATGAATGGAATAAAGCAGTCCATTCATTTCTATGGGGAGCGCTCGCATGCCGGCTCCCATAGAAATGAATGGGAAGTGTCCGGCAGCCCTGCTGTAACGCCGGCGTGTACGGCTGTGATACACGCTGGCGTTCCGTAGTGTGAATGCACCCTAAGAGTGTTCTACACTATGTTTTATAGATAGGTTTTTAATTACTGAATGTTCCAATTGCCTCATACACAATTACAAATCATTTAGCATCTTATGTTTCTATGTCTCATCCAGAATCAAAAATCACTATTCTATAGTCCTTCACATTTTTAAGACACATTGCCATATTACCAGATATGTGATGCATGGATAGATAATATACATAGATATTTGTGAATATACAAGCAGTCAGGAGATAAGGGCAGACACTACTTACAGCAGGAATCAGACAAAGTAGGTCAGCTCACCGTGTGTAAGGTAGTGCTAAGTATCCTCTTCTACAGTCTCCTTAAGTGTGGTACTCGTAGGTGATGGAAAGTCCCTATCTGAGATATTATAAGCCTTCTGTTGTTTGGACCCTGTGCATTTCTTTGCATTGTGACAATAAACAGTTTGCTATGTATTGTATGATATCCTGATGCTTATGTTGAGGACACAAATTCTGTTTGTTGTTCTGGTCCACTTTGGATAACAGGTAATAAGATAATTCCCCAATCTTTTGCTTCTTGACTATGTTGCGGGTGACATCTTTCACACTTTCCTTAGTACTGTCTACACATGCAGCGACTTGATATCTTTCTGTTATGCCAGTGTGGGGATAGCTCCATATCACAGGAGTTTTGCAATGCCTTCTGGGATTTCAGTATGAGCAGTGCAGTTGCTTGTCTGTGTGGAATAGAGGACACTGTATCCACACTCTCACCATTACAACTTTTCTTGGCACAGTCATCAGTTTCACAAGTCACTGGCAGGATCGCTGATTTATTGGCAGGAAATCTGGGTTACTGATAGGAAAGCACGGCAGGAAGCGGCTGTTGTCTTTCTCCAGTCCCAGGAGAGACTAATTGGACTTGTAAATCTATAATTTTTATACTTTTTCTCAAGGACCGTTATCTGAAGAATAAGTCTTCATACACTGATGGGTTGCTGGCAGAGGAAGAAAGGTCCGAAGCTTCTGCTGTGTTTTTCAAGTGCCAGGGAAGAGATGTCTACTGAAGATCCCTAATTGGAGCAATGGCATGTCCCTCACCTTGTACAACTTCGCTATGAGATCACCTGGGGTAATTCCATATGAGAGGGCTGTGTGAAGGGAATGCTCAGAGGCTTCCATTTCATGGGCCATTAACTAGAACCAACAGAATGACTGTGGGAGCCCCTGGAAGCCATTGGAGTAGAGTCCTAGCGCTTCCTAGAAGAGCTGGTCCCAAAAGGTAGTACAGGAAGCCTGGAAGAGGAAACCTCATGATCACATCTTTTTCTTTTCCCTTACCTTCCTCCTTCCCCTTCTCCCCCAGGTTTCCTGTCGCCCGCCTTGGATGCCCTCGTCTTTTTCTCCATCAGTGTTGACTGCCCCAACACTCTTGAAAAGAGACCCCTTTGCACCACCTACTCTGGGGTGAGAGGCCCTATGTTGCTTTTATCCAGAAAACCCATTTCCGTGCAGGAGCGGCTCTCATCTTCTCATCCCCTAGGTTTACTGACGCACACTATAGTTGTTATTTGGACTCTAAGTCAGACTTCCCTCTCTGTACCTACCAAAAATCCTCCCCATGACACATGCTTTATGTGGCCAGGGCCTGCGTTCCTGCCTTGTGGAAATCTTCCAACATCCCTTCCCTTCGTCAATGGATCAGTACATTGGCTTCTCCTTCAGGGTACCCAGATGTGCAGTGACCTGATTGGCTGAGGCCCGGAGCCGGTTGAGGGGTCTGGTGTGGGCATTGGGGCTCTGGTCCCCCCATTTTTTCTCCCTCTTTTCTCTCTCCCCGTCCCCCTCTTCTTCTCTTTCTTTCCTTTCACCCCTTCGATTGTTATTGTCTTTATTTTTGTGTCTTTGTAAAGTTTTGTTTTTTATTGTTTTCTTGTTTTTCTTCTTGGGGCTGGGGGTTTGCTGGGCCATGTATTCTGGTCCTGTCTTGCCTCGCCTTTGTATTTCGTTGTTGCTAATATATAACAAAATAATTTATTAAAAAAGTTGACTATTGAAAAGAATAGCGGTATATTTTATATGACAGACCGGATGATATTGAGATCAGGACTATTTCTGTGGATGCCAGACTCCTCCTACAAAGGGCAAAGGTCACACCAAATATTGATGGGATTTACATTTTTCTTTTTTTCATTCACTTCCTTTCGTTAATTAAAAAAAATAAAAAATATTAACCCTTTGTCAGGGTCTGGGGTTGCTAGGTGGGGTGGCATAGACACACAAGTCCAGATTTTTAGTCCAAAAATTGTTAGAGCTTTATTTTCACTCTAAAAAAACAGTGCAGCAACAAAAGAAAAGCAATGCAAAAATAAGTACCTGATAGGTTACCCCACCTATAATAACAGAAACACAAGCAAGTTGCATCAATCAGGACACAGCTCCAAAAGTACGACCTCCTTCTTGGCTCTCCAGCCAAGCTCTGATCAAAGTCTTTCTGCTGGAGCTGACTTCTTAAGCCTCCTTGATGAGGAGAACTCTCAACAGCTGAGTTGCTGCAAGAACAACCACAAATTGTGGACTGGAGGGGGGTGGAATGACAGGTCCCACTGCCAACCTACCTGCCATTCCTAAAAAAATCCAGCCCAATGAACAGAACTTTGAAATAACACTCAGCAGACTGAAGTTATCTGCTGAGAACCATTCTTTCTGGAATTTCTCATCTCACCCACCTGAGTAGTCTTGGTGAGATGAACACCCCCTCCATTACCTGACCAGCCATCGGCTTACACCTTCTGTTTCTGAAATAATTCTTACTTTACAGCATTTTTCCACACATGCCTACAACATTTGCTCAACACTGTATATTTGTTACTTTGTATATGGAACAATGTAAAAATTGTGCACTTGCCAAGGACTTCGTGGAGCTTGAAACATTGCACAGGCTTAGGTGAAAAAGCATGCAAATTTGCTCATGCCAGTGAAACCAGAGACATGCACAAACCTATCTGCAACCAAGACTTTTTGGGGTTACTATTCTTCATCAGTACAAACCAAGAAGACCAGAACACTACCCCTTATGAGCCGTGAACAAGTACCATAACTTTCTGAAGGAACTCTGCATGACCTATGTACCTTGTACGATGCGCGGCTGTATCTCTGCTATAACATAAGCGGGTTAAGTGCAAGTACAGTAAACCAAAATCTAAGAGGACTTTGTATGACCTATATAGATAAAAGGAAAGACAACTACAAGTACTGGAAACTAAACCGTAAGGGGACTTCCTATGACCTACATGAGTTTAATGAAAAACATCATGGTTGGGACCTATGACATGCAGGGACATCTGTAACATGGCAGGTAGAAGACCACAACGTATACAGAGATGAGAGTATGCGGTAATGTGGCTGTACTAGAAAATTGTAGACAGACAGATCTATGATCTAAACATCACTTTAACTTTACCGGGATTTTTCCAGCTACGTAACCAAGTGTACAGTTATAGACAATTAAATATTAAACATTTTCAATATCAATAATTAACAATATGCAGAATCTTAAAGATTTTCTCCAACCATCTTAGTAATGGCAGTTTTTATTTTGATGAGTTACCAATGGATACAACAATGCTGAAACATTCTTGTTATGTTCGTGTCTATGCCCAGACCCACAATCTGGACTGCAGACTGCACCGCTAAGGGAACAGGGGAAGGAGACTCTCCCTGACGCTACGGCGGCTAGCTAGGCCCTGCCTGCGGGTGGTGGTCAGCTGTTCCCAAGCTAGCCTTGGCCCCGACAACTCCTGCCTCTCTAACACGAAGGCCGAGCCGACAGATAGGGCGAGCGCTACAAGACAGCTAGGGACTGGGGATACTAAGGGGGTCACCCCTGCAGAAACCAAGGTGCAGCTGCAGACAAAACAAACAGGATGGGATGTGCTGGACAACAGACACGCAGCACAACACAATACGCAACAAGAGAATGAGGAGAGGGACAGTGGAGAGGTGAGGAAAGGGTTACACAGGACTGGGGCAAAAGAAACTGGAACCCAAACTTCACAAATAACCAGACAGTGTCAGGCAAACAGAACTGAAGGACAGGGCAGAGTAGAAGTGTGGAGGGACAAACCAGACTCACACACAAGGCAACACTCACACCACCTCCTAGTCAGCTGTAATTCCACAAAACAATCCTCCTCCCAGAGCCACGAATTCCAGTTGGTTACAACGAAAACCAGCAACTAGTGAAGCCAGCCCTCCTCCTAATAAAGGCCCCAGAATCCTCCCATAGGATAATGGTAACAACCAACACCTGAGGTTCAATCCAAAGAACCTCAAGTAAATTCTGAAGGCCAGAACTCAATGCCCAAACAGATGGCCTAATGGCAAGGAAACCACCCGAAGAACCCAGACCACCGGATCCAAACCCCACCAGAAAAACACACAATTTTTATACAAGTCTTCAGGTCATGACAATTTTATAGTCTGGCACTTCTCAGAAACCCAGCCATGATGACCTCATTTTGGTCGGGTTATCTTTTCATATATTTAGCGCACCTGTCTTATATCCTGTCCACAATAAGGACATCATGGCTGTGTTTCTGACAAGTCCCAGACCATAGAAAGTTCCTTCACTCATGGTGATATCCATTGACAATCACTCAAGATAGTAGACTATCACCACCAAGAGGATTAAAGAAAATTGAGTAATATTGTTACTTAACTATACTCGAAAAAAAAATGTAGAACTTTTAAAGAGTAACTATTATTATTATTATTATTATTATTATTATTATTATTATTATTATTATTTATTATTATTATTATTATTATTATTATTATTATTATTATTATTATTATTATTTCACTATTGTGTCGTGTGGTGGGTGTAATAGTATAAAACCAGAGATATAACCATTTGTAGTCCCCAGTGCTTCAAGAAATCTATCCAGCAACACCTTCTTCTTGTTCGCTTCCTCCCCCTCTTCTTCTTTGTCCCGTAACATCTTTTTCAAAAAACGCCGACTGCGCATGTCTGTCACCAAAATGGCGGACAGACATGCACAGGCGGCGCAGTCGTCTATTTTCCTGTGGACGAACAGGAAAGAAGAGGTGGAGGAGCCGAACAAGAAGGAGGTGGTGCTGGATAGTTTTCTTGTAGCACTCGGGATGCCCCCAGTACTGTTTGAGCTCAGTGCATTGCCTCCAGTCCTGCAAGAAAACTAATTAGCATATGGATGAAAACTGGAATATCTAAGGAACAGAGATAGAGAAGACATCTAAAGGTAGGGGAAGAATAGCCTTTCTTAAAGGGGTATTCCCAACTGGCTTGTTCAGCAATCTGCACGCTGTGTGCTCTGTTCACTTCCTGGTTTTATCGGTTCATTGGTGGGCGGGGTTTCACTTGCTGTCTCCCAGGCAAAGCTCCGCTATCTCTCTTCATAGAAGTTCATGTTTGAAATCAGTAATGAGGAATGGTTGTACATAAATTAGCACAGTATCACTAGAAGATGCACAATATGAAGCTGATATAGCAGAGCTGGATTTGAGTCAGCTTGCAATAAACTCGGTTTTAGGTCTTTACATATAGAGGTCATGGACTCCCTATCTCAGCCCTTATCAGAAAATTCAATTAACTGACTGATAACTGAAAGAGCAGGAGATAAACGGCTCAGAAATACAAGCTACTCTCGAGCACTCAGCTCCCTCCCCCCCTGAGAGCAGGGAGCTACCTCACTTGTCTTGGCCAAGGAGATAAGATCATCCCCAGGCCCGGGCCGTGGTTATGGAAAAAATGAAGTGAATAAATTAAGATAGCGGTCAAACAAAACTGCTTTGATAAAGCAATGTATTTAGGAAAAGTCCACATAAACTTGCAGTATAGATAGGATCCTTGAGATGGGACAACCCCTTTAAGGCTATTTCCACGTGGGTTTAATTTAAAACGGGATTCTAATGATTGAATCCCTTCAAGGATAAGTCAATATTTTGGAGTGGACATCACAAAGCCCTGATCTCAATCCTATTGAAAATTTATGGTCAAAGCTGGAAAGGCAGGAGCGGGCAAGGTGGCCTACAAATATTGTGGAGTTACACCAGTTCTGGCAGGAGGGAATGGCCTCAAATTCCTACCAAACAAAAAATAGGGTTAGGTGAGTAATTCCTAACCAAAAGGATGTATAAAATATTTAATTCATTATTAGTTCCGTTAAAAGAATTTAATGTAAAAATTATTTCAAAACCACTCAAAAGTGAAAGTGACTGTCAGCAGGGGATATAGCAATTGTGTGAGTGATGCAAAGCAAATAACTCATATAGCTACACAACTCCCAAAAACATGTCTGATGACCCAAGATTAGAGAGATTGGACCTTTTTGTGTGTGTCTCCTATTGAGTTTTGGGTCACCATACATGTTTTTGGGAGTTGTGTAGCTACGTGAGTACCAATAGTACCGAATAAGCGAGATTTGATATTTGTTTCAAGTAGAGTCTCAATATTCGACTACTCGATCGAATTCGAATCCCATTATAGTCTTTGGGAAAAAATGCTCGTTTCAGGGGAAACCAATATTCGACTAAAGAGCAGTCACCAAGTCTATTGAATACCTACTCGATCGAACACTACTCGCTCATCTGTAGTACCAAATACTAATGTATGTAAACTTTGACTTTGCAGAAAGTAATAAAAATGCCTTAAAATGTTTCTCTCTCATTATTCTGGCATTTGGCAAATATAAAAAAAAATTACCTAAAACGAGAAAGGTTTACTCTGATTCTATTAGATATTAAGAAAAACCTCCATATGTGTCTTAGTATATAGTGTATGTAAACTTCTGGTTTCAACTGTATATTAAGCTTTGTTACATCTGTAGCGTATGATAACTTGACTCCTAGTAACACTGATGATAAGGTTGGATAAGTCTGACCTATAAATCTACCATGTTGTTCTAGATGAGCGCGAACTAGGTCAAAATGGGTATAATGTTTCCTTAACCACTTCAGTACCGGGCCAATTTGTGGTCCAGGACCAGACACATTTTAGGTTTATTTTGTATGTGCAGTTTAGAGGGCTGTAACATTTTTCTCATATGTCTCATTCAACTAATATTTGCGTCTTTTTTCGGGGACACATAGGGCTTTATTTTTATGTTGCTTTTATTTTGGAATGTGTTTTAATTTTTTTTTATATCCAGGAAAATATAAACAAAATAGAAGGGAAATTGTGTCTGGTTTTCACTAGAGATGAGCGAGTACTGTTCGGATCAGCCGATCCGAACAGCACGCTCGCATAGAAATGAATGGACGTAGCCAGCACGCGGGGGGTTAAGCGGCCGGCCGCCATCAAAGCGGAAGTACCAGGTGTATCCATTCATTTCTATGGAGCGTGCTGTTCGGATCGGCTGATCCGAACAGTACTCGCTCATCTCTAGTTTTCACTTTTCTTTATTTTAAGGGTTTAAGGGTTTAAGGGTTTACGTTAGACATTGGGATAGGCCTGGCTGATAAGATGCGTCTTTAGTTTGCATTTGAAACTGTAGAAATTGGGAGTTAATCTGATTGTCCGGGGTAGAGCATTCCAGAGAAGTGGTGCAGCTCGGGAGAAGTCTTGTATACGAGCGTGGGAGGTTCTGATAATAGAGGATGTAAGTGTTAGGTCATTGAGTGAACGGAGAACACGGGTTGGGCGGTAGACAGAGATAAGGGAGGAAATGTATGGAGGTGCGGCATTATGGAGAGCCTTGTGGATGAGAGTAATAACTTTATATTTTATTCTATAATAAATAGGCAGCCAGTGTAGTGACCGGCACAGACCAGAGGCATCGCTGTAGCGTCTAGACTGATAGATGAGCCTGGCCGCTGCATTCAGAATAGATTGTAGAGGGGAGAGTTTAGTGAGGGGAAGACCGATTAGTAAGGAGTTACAGTAGTCAAGGCGAGAATGAATCAGAGAGACAATAAGTGTCTTTAGTGTATCTCTGGTAAGGAAAGGGTGTATTCTGGAGATGTTTTTGAGGTGGAGGTGACATGAACGTGCGAGTGATTCAGCATGAGGGGTGAAGGAAAGGTCTGCGTCAAACATGACCCCGAGGCAGCGGGCCTGCTGCCTAGGAGTTATAGTAAGGCCTGAGACTGCAATGGATATATCAGGGACAGATCTATTAGATGGTGGAAACAGTAGTAGTTCAGTCTTAGAGAGATTTAGTTTCAGATAGAGCGAGGACATGATATGTGAGACAGCAGAGAGACAGTCACTGGTGTTCTGTATGAGTGCAGGGGTGATGTCACGGGAAGATGTGTATAATTGGGTGTCATCAGCATAAAGATGGTACCTGAAGCCAAATCTGGCAATGGTTTGTCCAATGGGGGCTGTGTAGAGAGAAAAAAGCAGGGGGGCCGAGGACTGAGCCCTGAGGAACCCCAACAGCAAGGGAAAGAGGGGAGGAAACAGAGCCCGCAAATGATACACTGGAAGTGCGGTCTGAGAGATAAGAGGAGAACCAGGAGAGTGCAGTGTCATTGAGGCCGACTGAGCGGAGCATAGTGAGGGGGAGATGATGGTCAACAGTGTCAAAAGCTGCAGAGAGGTCCAGAAGAATAAGAAGAGAGAAGTCACCATTGGATTTAGCCATTAGGAGATCGTTGGAGACTTTTGTGAGAGCTGTTTCAGTAGAGTGCAGAGCGCGGAAGCAAGATTGTAAGGGGTCAAGCAGAGAGTTAGCAGAGAGATAGCAGATTAAACGAGAATAGACCAGGCGTTCCAAGAGTTTAGAGATGAAGGGGAGGTTAGAGACGGGTCGATAGTTAGCAGCACAGTGTCACACAAAGTTAGCAACACAAAGTGTCACTGAAAAACTTTATAAAATAGTTTTTCCTCTCTGTTACGGTAATTTTTATTTTGTATGGTGTTGTCGGGGGTGAGGCTATAACCTTTAATATTACATTTTGTTGGCGTATTATTTGACTTATTTTTTAATTATTTTAAAATTATTTAAAATTTTTAATTATTTTTTTTCAGATGGATCTCTTGGAACACTTGGGCCAAATGGGAGGAGTGCTGGTACCAAGGACAAAAAAAAATGGAAATGATAGAAAAGCTAGGCTTAAAATATCTACAAAAAAATACCAGCATATTCTTATTTTTTCCCAGCTTACCAGTGCATCAAATGGGACATCAAATCATGTAAAAAGTTTTTTTTTTTTTTTTTCAAGAACAAACAAGCCCTCCTATGATTGTGTTAATGCAAAAATTAAAAAAAAGTTATTACTCTTGCAAGACAGAAGAGAAAAAAAATCAAATATGCCAAAATTGGGGTGGCGAACCGTAAACTTTTTGTATTTGGTCAAAATTTTTGTAAGGGTCATAACAAATGTATCTCCAATCAAACTTGGTAAAATTATATGAGGAAAAAAAAATTCCCATTGTACCAATAGGCCATTTTTTGGATGCTTGTCTTGTGTAAAAAAACAATATGCAAATAAGTCCTTAGTGTAAATAAGGGGACTTGCTCTAGTGCCACCTTATAGAAGGTTGCTCCCCATAGATAAAAGCATGGTTTTCCTGAAACCTAGTGGAATGATCAAGGATGAGTCAGAATCAGGGGGTTGGAATCTGGATACATTTTGGCTGAAGTCAGAGTTGAAAAAAGTTACCGAAACTGGCCTCAAAATAAAATGC
>NC_134270.1:170435157-170477657 GCF_031893055.1 Leptodactylus fuscus | reverse complement strand
CCGATCTTGACTTTTAGGATCGATTTTAAAATCCGATTTCCGATGATTTTTCATTCAAACCCGATCTCGATCCCAATTCCGATCCCAATGCAAGTCAATGGGATTTTTTTATTAATCGGAGATCGGATTTTAAAAGCAATCCTATTCACTATACAGCATGGAATATAACAATTGTTAGAATCCACGCCGTGTAGTGAATCACTAAGAGGATTTTTTTTTTAATCCTCTGGCTACTTAGTCCCCCCTGGTGTCCACTTACCTCCAGAGATGGCTGCTCCGCTCCTGCTCGCCTCGCTGCTGCTCCAGCTGCAGACTTCTTCTCCCTTCGCCCAGGTTAGGAGAGTGTGGGCGGGTTAGGAGAGTGTGGGTGGGTACTGGAAGGGGAGACGTCACGTCTCCCCGCCCTGTACCCGCCCACACTCTCCTAACCTGGCAGGGAGGGGGCAGCGAGGCGAAGAAGACTGCAGCTGGAGCGGCAGTGAGGTGAACAGCAGCGGAGCAGCCATCTCTGAAGGTAAGTAGCTACTAGAGATGCTACTTTAGTCTCCCATTAGAATGAATGGAGGCAACCGGAGCACAGGGGGTCAAGGCTGTGTGCCAGCTGCTTCCATTCATTCCTATGGAAACGCAGCGGAGCCTTCACACTGAGTATACGCTATATACTCAGTGTGAAGGCATTGTGGGAAATACTACCAATCTCGATCCCACCTAAAAAGATCGTGTTCAGAATTCCGATCGCGATCGTGAAATTTTCTCGATCGCCGATTGGAATCCGATTTTTTCCAAACACGATCGCTCAATCCTAGAGGTGATATCAAAAACAGACGTCCATGGTGCTGTGCTCAGTGCTGTACTTGGGGCTCATCAGTGTAGTAACTACCAGCATTGTGTGCAGGGGCCACTATGGGGCATAATACTGTGTGCAGGGGCCACTATGGGGCATAATATTGTGTTCAGGGGCCACTATGGGGGATAATACTGTGTGCAGGGGCCACTATGGGGGATAATACTGTGTGCAGGGGCCACTATGGGACATAATACTGTGTGCAGGGGCCACTATGGGGGATAATACTGTGTGCAGGGGCCACTATTGGGGATAATACTGTGTACAGGGGCCACTAAGGGACATAATACTGTGTGCAGGGGCCACTATTGGGGATAATACTGTGTGCAGGGGCCACTATGGGGGATAATACTGTGTGCAGGGGCCACTATTGAGGATAATACTGCATGCAGGGGCCACTATGGGATATAATAGAACGCGCAGGAATGCGTAGGAGGGGGTCGGTCGAGGTCTTCGGCGTTGGTGTCGGGGGGGGGGGGCATGTCAAAATTTCGCCACAGGGCCCCGCCATTCCTAGTTACGCCACTGGTGCTCATCCAAAACTGTAGGGGGATAAACAATTTTTTTGGCACATCAGAGACTACAGATTTGTCCTTCGCTAACTTTAACATGTGCCGAGGTATGAAATGACGACCTTGGGGAAAAGAAACGTATTGTGCGTGGTCTCTCTGTCTGTTGTCTCTCTCATAGACGAGATGTCTGCCCTCTACGTGTCTTTGTGTGCCCACTATCTGGTTAAGACTAAGGCCCTTCATAGTGGGCCGCAGCAACAAAGCTCTGCAGGAAAAACCATGGTGGCAACGCATCGAGTCCGAGGACTGTCTGTTTCCATTATACCTATAGGCTGGCATTTCCATAGGTATCATTGGCGTTGCAATTTCCAATTCTAACACTGTTATATAGAGGCAGCCCTGGATGTCTCCATTAGTTCCCATGTAAAGGCAATGGACCCCTGCAGTTTTGTTTTCAGGGGTACTGATGCCTACCGGAGGGAAACACCTTAGATGCCACAGTTGCTATTATCCACAGCATCTAAGGGGTTAAACACCCAGGATTGGAAGTTTGCTGTGAGTACGAAGTCAGGTCTCCGCTTCTGAGGCCCCCAATCTATTCAACCACAACTGACAAAGAAAGTCAATTGTGGCGGACTAAGGCCCATTAGCCAACGTAGTAAGTGTAAACAATGGTCACTCATGTGTTAAGCAACCAGGACCTCTGTGGTCCTGAACTGGTTCTTGATTTCCTCATGGGGTAGGGGTTGATAGGATTTTGCCAGTACTCTCTATGATAAGTGATCACCATAGACATGCAAGTGTTGCCTGCTCCAGCCACTGTCTGTACTCTCGGTATAGTCGGTGCTCATGGGTTCTCTTTTTACCGTTTTAGGTGACTGCTTGCAGTGTATAACTTGCAGTGAAGTCTTCAAAGATTATTGTTTACTCCCTACCATTGAAACCTGCCCCAATGACCAAGTGTGCGCGGCTCAGTACTCCACAAAGGTTTTAGGTACGTTGCAAATTGTCAAATTGTATCCTGTTTATTATGGATAAGATGTGAGAAATTTTTGAGTCCAGTCCATTACATGCTAACTACATTTTTTAAAAATTTTTACACACTGTCCCCGGCTTTCCAATATTACGTTGTGGGACCTGAAGAGTCGCCAGAGTATAGTGATCAATTTTAAAGGATTTGCATTATGAATAGGGTTGAGTGATAGGGATCGGGAAAGATCGGATGCCGATCGGCGATCGAGCAAATTTCACGATCGTGATCAGGATCGGCTGGAAAGTGATCGAAAATCGGATTTTAAAAACGATCCTGAAATCTCAAGATTTCCCATAGAGAAGCATTCACTAGGGTTGAGCTATTGGGATCGGGAAAGATCAGATTCCGATCGGCGATCAAGCAAATTTCATGATCGGGTTCGGCTGTAAAATGATCGGAAATCGGATTTTAAAAACGATCCTGAAATCTCAAGATCGGCTCAACCCCAATCGTGAACCCAAAAAATTTCAATTTTGTTTGTACCTTAAATTTTTGAAAAAATTATAATGAACCTATTTTTTTAAATGAACTAGTTTAGATGTAATAGTCAGCAAGTAGGAACCCTTACCTCCAGCTCCAGTATAGTATATTGGCTCTGCCTTCAGTTACTATGTCACCACATTGTGCTACTGTCACTTTATAACACCACTTGCGGCAGAGTATCTTTTTCGTTCCAAGTGGGCAAATATTTTGGCAAACCAAAGGAGTTTACTTTCTCTGTTTTTCCATATTTTTAGGTGGAAACATAATCCAGCATTTTGACAGACTGTGCGCTCCACGAAGCGAATGCAATGTGACTGGGACATACACCAGCTTCGGAATCCCAACTAGAGTTGCAACGACGTGCTGCTTCGGTAACTTGTGTGATCCAGGAAAGCCAAAACGTAAGTAGAAAATAATGATCTGCATATGACGATAGGGTCACACTAGTATTTGTGTTTTCGTTCTTTGGATCCACTTGGGTACCTGAAAGCGGAAACGCTATCCGCTTAAAAAATAGCTACCCTTGGAAACCCGCGGACCCCATAGATACAGTAAAGCCCTAGCACCTATAGGCACTAGATAGGATTAATAGATTGGAGCTTATAGGGTCACTATTCACATTTACTGTTCTTCTTCTTTTTTATCCCTTAAAAGTTCCAGCTGTGAATTCAAAAGAGCCCAATGGAGTGATGTGCCCCATGTGTACGAAGTCTATGATATTATGTGATCGGGAAGTGGAATGTACCGGAAATGAGACCATGTGTCTTCTTATATCTGAAACAAATACATTAGGTAATGATGATTATCTATCTATCTATCTATCTATCTATCTATCTATCTATCTATCTCCTATCTATCTATCTATCTATCTATCTATCTATCTATCTATCTCCTATCTATCTATCTATCTATCTTCTATCTATCTATCTATCTATCTATCTATCTATCTCCTATCTATCTATCTATCTATTTATCTATCTATCTCCTATCTATCTATCTATCTATCTATCTATCTATCTATCTCCTATCTATCTATCTATCTATCTATCTATCTATCTATCTATCTTCTATCTATCTATCTATCTATCTATCTATCTATCTATCTATCTCTCTCTCTCTCTCTCTCTCTCTCTATCTATCTATCTCCTATCTATCTATCTATCTATCTATCTATCTATCTATCTATCTATCTATCTATCTATCTATCTATCTATCTATCTATCTATCTCTCTCTCTCTCTCTCTCTCTCTCTATCTATCTATCTATCTATCTATCTATCTATCTATCTATCTTTATTATTCAGATGAAACAAAGTTTAGCTTGACTTGGTATCTTGTCACATGAGAACAAAAATAGTCAAAAAATAGTTAATGGGTTATCTGGAGCCAGTTAGCCAAAGTACTTAGTAACTGTTTATTTAAAGGGGTTGTCCAGGCTTAAAGAGGACCTTTCATCACCTTTGCCAATTCAGGTTCTTAGCATCTGTTAATCGGCACCACACCACTGATTCCGGGGCAGTTGAAATTTTTACTCCAGCCCCCACCATTCCCGAGCAACAAGAACCTAAACTAAGTCCAAAACTAACAGGAATGGTGGGGGCTAGAGAAAAAACTCCAACTGTTCAGCGCCTTTTCAATGATGTAAAGAACTGGTCTTGTTGTAGGTGGTAAAAGGTTTTCTTTAAGCTATTTATGGTCTATCCTCAGGATAGTCCATAAGTACCTGATAAATGTGGGGCCGAGAACCGACCCCCGGAACAATCAAGGACTGGCGCCTATCCTATACACTATAAAGGGGCAGAAGCAGAAAACTCTGTCCCCAGTATAGCAGTTGGGTGCCTTTACTGACTTCAATGAGCGCTGAGTTGCGGTGTCGATGCACATCCGCTATATAGAGGATTTATTTTGTCTTCTTCAGGCCCTTTATAGCTGCTCCATACAGCTGGTCAGTATGGGGGCCAGCTCTCCTAAGGACAACAATTCTCAAAAGTCAAGTTATACCTGACCATATCTGTATCTAGAGTATCTATCTAAATAAGCCCATCTCTACTCACTGTTAGCCATGTAGTCCGCTCTGGTAACAACCTATATGATCCATACAACGGAACTAAAGAGAAAACATCCACTCTTCTTTCTTACAGATGGGCAGACGGAAATGTCAGTAACTTATGGCTGTGCCTTCAACGGATACTGCTTAAAAAGTAACACGACCGCCACTGTCAGTGGAGTCCCTAAAGAGACAACATACACATGTACCAATGGGACACGTGCCCATGAGATCTCCACTTCTATCACAGCAGCGCCAGACAATGGGACCGCGCACTGCAGCTTCTCTCTATCTGTGGCCGTCGCGCTTTTTATTCTTCTAATGTTAATGTAATGTAACATCGTTTCACATCACTGGGAAATAATGACTTCATGTACAATGGTTATAAGGCTAAAAATATTGGGTTATCATTATAGGGAGTGACTATACTCTGTATAAGGTGTCGTAAGTATGAACACCAGGCATTGCAGTGATGGTAGGTGAAGGGAAGGATCCGTGATCTGTGCACTTCCTGATCACTTTTGGAAGATAGTACAACTTTTTCGGTCAGTGAGCTAGACACATTAACAGTGTGCTTCAAATGTTTATTGAAATTGTGCAAATTTACACTACTTGGTGCTGCACATGCACTCACAAAGGTTTTTTTATTATTACTTTTTACAAATTTCCCTTGAAATTCTGTAAATTGTCACTCTGACAAGATGTTGATGCAGCATTTGCTTCCATATAGGGATAATCCAGGTTCTTTTTTTCCTCCCAAGTGTTGTCCTCATGGTTATAGAATCTTTCTTTTTCAGAAGATATTCTAGTTTTTGCAGGTGGCAGATCAGGCACGTTGATAGTAGGTCACAAAGTTCTCTTCAGATCTTGTCATTGTCATGCATTGTTGCTGTACCTGCTTCAATAAAGGGATAATTTGGTATTTGGTGGCTATTATTTTTGAAATGCAAATTCTTCATGACTTTTCAACTAAACCTTTCAGAATACGCCCTCCTAAGACTAAGATAGATGAGTGAAGGCAGCCCAACCTGCACAGCTGGCTGTAGAGGGGTTCCTTCTACAATACTAGATTTGAGAGGCCTCATCATGACTGGGGCGGGCAGCAGATTAGCCCCCCGTGGCCATCAAGAAGATAGGGCAGTATTGGCTTGTCTGACCCTTGAAGCTGAGACTGTAGCGACTGCAGCCAGTATATACCAGAAACGGCTGGGATTCCTAGGGCTTATTATCATGACATATAACAGCTCTATTTTACTGCTGGGGGTCTAGAGAAGGTGGTGTAGTAATGCTATACATTGTTCTGTACATGGATCTGTATGCAGCTTCTTTGGCACACCCTGGTCTGTATGGACTATGCTATTATCAGTGGTGGTCCTGCTATCACAGAAGAGCCACCACCGCTATTATTAGTGGTGGTCCTGCTATGACAGAAGAGCCACCACCACTATTATCAGTGGTGGTCCTGCTATGACAGAAGTGCCACCACCACTATTATCAGTGGTGGTCCTGCTATGACAGAAGAGCCACCACGGCTATTATCAGTGGTGTTCCTGCTGTGACAGAAGAGCCACGACCGCTATTTTCAGTGGTGGTCCTGCTATCACAGAAGAGCCACCACAGCTATTATCAGTGGTGGTCCTGCTATCACAGAAGAGCCACCATGGCTATTATCAGCAGTGGTCCTGCTATCACAGAAGAGCCACCACGGCTATTATCAGTGGTGGTCCTGCTATCACAGAAGAGCCACCACGGCTATTATCAGTGGTGGCCCTGCTATCACAGAAGAGCCACCATGGCTATTATCAGTGGTGGTCCTGCTATCACAGAAGAGCCACCATGGCTATTATCAGTGGTGGTCCTGCTATCATAGAAGAGCCACCACGGCTATTATCAGTGGTGGTCCTGCTATCATAGAAGAGACACCATGGTTATTATCAGTGGTGGTCCTGCTATCACAGAAGAGCCACCACCGCTATTATCAGTGGTGGTCCTGTTATCACAGAAGTGCCACCACCGCTATTATCAGTGGTGGTCCTGTTATCACAGAAGTGCCACCACGGCTATTATCAGTGGTGGTCCTGTTATCACAGAAGTGCCACCACGGCTATTATCAGTGGTGGTCCTTGCATCACAAAAGAGTCACTGTAGGGTCCATACCAGCCTATAGACCTTCGAAAATGGGTCGTCAGTGGAACAGTTGTACAATTCCTCCCATCTTGCCATATAAAGATTTGCAAGAGATGGTGATAATTTAGCCCTCCATAGGGGCACCACAAACCTGGAGAAAAAAAAAAGAATTATCGACGGTTGATATAATTGTGTAAACACCCAATGCCATCCAAATTATATCTGCACAGAATTTCTGAATATCGTCTGAATTAGAACAGATAACAATCAAGAAAAGACAATGGCAGATTATGTGGAATCCAAAAATATAAGATGTAATACGTAACTGCATAGAATCTCCTTGCTATCGGGAATCATCATTTGCTTGTGGACATGTTCGTCCGTCCGTATGTATACATCTACAATGGACTCAACAATGAGAATTCAATATTGAGCCCATTGAACCAACACCCTGTGATCCACTCAGGTTGCAGATTGGATGTATCGGTATAACTGACATGTTGCCATTTCTAAAAATGCAATGTTTTTGGAAATCCCAGCTTTTCCGATTAGAACATAAGAAACTGTATCGCAACCATTAGGTGGCCTCGGAGTTCGGGGTTCTTTAATTTGAGTAACATTGAAGGTGTAGTTAAAAAAAAAAAAAGCCACAAGATGTCGCCAGTGATTTTTTTAGGCTGTTTTGTTTTATTTATCATAAAAGTTAGACTTTTTTTGTATACAATGTAGCCGTGAGACAATTTGGAATATTCGGATCGAACCCGTCTCGTTACGAGTTGATTTATCCATCTCCAATTCTGAAGCACATGCATCAAACTGCCATATGATAAGTTCCTATTGATTGTATCTATTGTAGAGTGATCTCTCCCATTATCTCAGAGCTAAGAGATTCTTAAGAGTAAGGTGATGGTTGGATGTGAAGGTAGATCTACACTCACCGGCCACTTTATTAGGTACACCTGTCCAACTGCTCATTAACACTTAATTTCTAATCAGCCAATCACATGGCGGCAACTCAGTGCATTTAGGCATGTAGACATGGTCAAGACAATCTCCTGCAGTTCAAACCGAGCATCAGTATGGGGAAGAAAGGTGATTTGAGTGCCTTTGAACGTGGCATGGTTGTTGGTGCCAGAAGGGCTGGTCTGAGTATTTCAGAAACTGCTGATCTACTGGGATTTTCACGCACAACCATCTCTAGGGTTTACAGAGAATGGTCCGAAAAAGAAAAAACATCCAGTGAGCGGCAGTTCTGTGGGCGGAAATGCGTTGTTGATGCCAGAGGTCAGAGGAGAATGGCCAGACTGGTTCGAGCTGATAGAAAGGCAACAGTGACTCAAATAGCCACCCGTTACAACCAAGGCAGCCAGAAGAGCATCTTTGAACGCCGCACAGTACGTCGAACTTTGAGGCAGATGGGCTACAGCAGCAGAAGACCACACCGGGTGCCACTCCTTTCAGCTAAGAACAGGAAACTGAGGCTACAATTTGCACAAGCTCATCGAAATTGGACAATTGAAGATTGGAAAAACGTTGCCTGGTCTGATGAGTCTCGATTTCTGCTGCGACATTCGGATGGTAGGGTCAGAATTTGGCGTCAACAACATGAAAGTATGGATCAATCCTGCCTTGTATCAACGGTTCAGGCTGGTGGTGGTGGTGTCATGGTGTGGGGAATATTTTCTTGGCACTCTTTGGGCCCCTTGGTACCAATTGACCATCATTGCAACGCCAAAGCCTACCTGAGTATTGTTGCTGACCATGTCCATCCCTTTATGACCACAATGTACCCAACATCTGATGGCTACTTTCAGCAGGATAATGCAATGCCATGTCATAAAGCTGGAATCATCTCAGACTGGTTTCTTGAACATGACAATGAGTTCACTGTACTCCAATGGCCTCCACAGTCACCAGATCTCAATCCAATAGAGGAACATCTTTGGGATGTGGTGGAACGGGAGATTCGCATCATGGATGTGCAGCCGACAAATCTGCGGCAACTGTGTGATGCCATCATGTCAATATGGACCACGATCTGTGAGGAATGCTTCCAGCACCTTGTTGTATCTATGCCACGAAGAATTGAGGCAGTTCTGAAGGCAAAAGGGGGTCCAACCCGTTACTAGCATGATGTACCTAATAAAGTGGCCGGTGAGTGTTTTTTGAGTAAATTCCAAATCTTGTCGTACCTTCTTATGGACGTTGTAGTAGGTCGCTATAAAGGTGCACTGCTGGGGGGCGGAGCCTGACCGTCGACAGGAATGGACGTCTGAACCTGCAGCTCCGTCTATTCTGTGCCTAAAACCGGACTTTATCACTCTCTTTTTGGTCAGAAATGGGCAAAGCTATGAAGGACAAGGGAGGGGAACCTCCTGGTACCCCACAGGGATGAAATTCGGCTGCAGAGGTCCACAAATTTTTCAAAAAGAAGAATCTGCACTCACCGGGCCTGCTGCGCAAGATGGCGCCGAGCGACCAACAGCAGGAAGATGATTCTGATATGGACAGTGCCCAGGGCGCGGAGAAGAGTGACACTCTTCCCATGAAAATATCGGAAGTGTGTCTGAAGAAAGCGTTAGCTCAAGCAGTTGCCCCGATTATGGCAGAGCTGGCGGAGCTACGAGCCGACATGCAGAAGATCGGTAGTCGGGTGGACGTGCTGGAATCATCCTGCTCGCTGCTGTCTCATCATTCCACCGCGGTGGGCCTACATTTGACGAGCCATCACAACCATCTAAATCGCACCTACGATTTAATCGAAGATCTAGAGAACCGGAACCGCAGGAGGAACTTGCGGTTAAAGGGCCTACCTGAAGTATATGCTCCGGACTCCCTGAGAGATGTCATGGCGTCTATCTTCACTTCGCTGGTGGGTGAGGAGAGGGCGAGTGTCATAAAAATTGAAAGAGTGCATCGGGCGCTGCGCCTGAAACCGGCCCCGAATGAACCGCCGAGAGACATAATCTGTGGGCTCTTGACGTCTGTGGATACCGCTGCTCTATTGGATGCTGCCCGCGAGAAGAGACCAGTGATGTACGAGCAGTCTGAAGTCCAGATGTATCAGGACTTGGCACCAACTACTCTGGCTAAGCGCAGGATACTCAGACCTCTGCTGGCAACACTGAGGGATAAGGGAATCAACTACGCTTGGTTGTTTCCCTTCGGTTTGTCAATCCACTATCAGGGTAGGAGGCTGACCGTGCGCACTCCCGAGGATCTGGACTCCCTATGGCCTATACTCGGCATCCAGCCACTGGATATCCCGTCCTGGCTCTCCCTCCCGGAAGATATCGGGGCTCTCCCCGAGTTGCCCAGACTGGACTTTGAGGGCTCCCCGCGGCGCCTGAAGATGCCCAAGCCCCGGAAGGCAACGCCGAGGAGAAACCTCCAGGACATGGAATGAACTTTCTAGGCGGATTTATTCTCCCGTTCTTTATATTTTGGGGGACATGGAGCCGACGTCAGCAACGCTTCAGCTCCCACGACTAAGTTTATACGGGTCCCGACTAAGGGCCACCTCTCAGGACCTGCTGTGCTGGTATGTTAGTTGACTATGCCCTTTTAGTTCTGATCCCCTTGGTTCGACTGTTGGGAGTTACTCTCTTGTTTAACTTCACAGTTGGCCTTTGCTGATTCTATATATGTGCCAGATGGCGGCGTTATTGGATGTAACTGTTGCATTTTATTATGTATAACTTAAGCATGGAGCGGCTCCCATATCTTCTCCCTCCCTCCCCCCCCCCCTCCCTTTCTTCCCGCGCTTTTGGCCTCATCCCTTCCTAATTCATTCACCCCCACTCACTCGCCTGTAGCTCCCGCCTCCACCCCGTTCCCCGCCTCCCACTCCCCGCCCGTCCCTTCTGTCTCTCCCATCGCATCAAGCTTCTACGACATGAGGGGTTCGGTCTCTGAGTACTTATCTCCCCCCTCCCGGACTGCGTGTGCAGTTTGCGGGATGTGGTTCATACCTCCACCTGCTTCAGATCCTCGCTCACTGCTTTTCCTTGCTGCCCGGGTTGCTCATGGTATTGGTGGTGAGCCCTGGCTGTTGCTTTTTAGTCGGTTTTATAGGGTTTTCAAGTTCTCCCCCCACTCATCCTCCCTGACCTGGGCAACTCTCTCCACCTTCTTCATAGGGTCGCTCTGACGCTACTCGTTAGGTCAGATGGAGCATACTCCGCAGTACATGGGTACCTTATAGGAAGCATGTGCAAGCATGTCCTTTATCTTGCTAAGGGGCAAGTCACTCCCGACCGCATATACGAGACCCGGTGGAAGGTTTTGCCCAGTAATGGCTTATACAGATACCTACTTGCTCCCTGTCCTTGTCTTTTTCCTTCTCTCTCCTGTACACTACTCTACTTCGGCCCGTTTGTTTTCTGACCTCACCTCCTTACATTCTTTTTAAGAAAGCCGGTGACTGGCAGTTACGATCAGGACTTTCTTTCCGTTCTCTAATACTGTGTTCCGGCCTGTTTGTACCTGGCTGGTTGTTTATAACTGTTTCGAGGTAGCCAACAGGATTTGCTATTGTCACGGGATGGTTAGAGTCTATACTATAGGCCATGTGTAATATATATTTCATGTGGAATGTATTCTCTAACCTGTTATATACATCAATGTGTAGTTGGCTGATTAGGGTCTAGTGTGTTAGCACATTGTATGCAAATCCCTCTAACTAGTGAGGACAATGGGTGGAGATAATCTGATCAGTGTCTCCAAGAAGATGTTGGATGGTGCATTGTCCACAGGAGACAGGGAGTCTGCTCTCCTTGGTATAGGTGAGGGGGGAAGGATCTGTGACTCAGCCCTTCCCACCCACAGTAACAGTCTTAGTATATAGTTGTAGCTTGCAGTTAGTATGTGTTAGCCGGCCTGTGCACAGCTCTGCAGAGAGCCAGGATTTAGTTACAGGACCAAGGAGCCAAAGCTATCATTGGATTGTGACTTCTGTGGACTTATTGTTATTACGGTGGATGTGACCGCCGCCGGCTACTAACTTTGTGGATTACAATAAATTGCTGTTGTCTCCTGACCTCTTGCGTCCGTGTTGATTCAAAAGACCATCCGGAGGAAGACGTATACCTTTGCTCCATGACAACTGGTTGGCAGCGGTGGGATCAACAGCGGACAGCGAGATGGACTACAGCAGCTCAGCGATTAATGGAACCACAACCTCAGAATACAGGAACTGGACTATGGCAAGTCTACAAGTAAGGGCCCGGGAACTAAACCTGAGTTACCAGGGAAGAACGAAAGATCAACTGATCGAGGCACTGGAGGAGATGACCCTGCAAAGCGACCATGAGGAGGGCTGCCCCCAGGAGACAGTAGAGATACAGGAGTGGCAGGTACAGACCCAAAAGAGCAGATGGGTTGTTTTGTATGAGGAGGAATTGGCAGTGCTGGGGCTAGGAGCAACTGCAGAGCAAAGGAGTAGAGCATTACAGAGGGCTCAGGAAACGGAGAAGGAGGAACAGAGAATGGCGCATGAAAAGGAAAGAATGGCGCATGAAATGCGAATGGCTGAGATAACTGCGCGGAATTATAATCAAACGCCGACCCCCAGCCCAACAGTGAGAGAACCACCATATGTGTCCCATAAACACTTCAAGACCTTTGATGAAGCGGCTGGGGATGTTGATGGATATTTTCAGGACTTTGAACACCAGTGCCACCTGATGGAAGTCCCAGAGAAGGATTGGGTCCGGTATCTGGTGGGGCACCTACGAGATGGGGCTGCGGAAGCTCTCAGAGCCATGGACCCTAGTGATCAGCGGGACTATGAGGCCATTAAAAGAGCGGTGCAGAAGTATTATGCAGTCACTCCAGAGACCTACCGAGTTCAGTTCCGCTCTTTGTCTTACAATGGGGGAAGCTCCTTCCACATGTTCGCCCACAAGTTGAAGCAAGCATGCAAGCGCTGGCTAGAAGGAGAGGAGGCTGTCACAGTCGATAAGATCCTCCAAGTCATACTTAAGGAACAGTTCTTTTCCCAGTGCCCCGTTGAGATCCGTGAGTGGGTGCTGGAACGGAACCCAGCCACAGTTGAGCAAGCTGCTTCCCTTGCAGATGAGGGCCTGACCATCAAGCCGCAGTGGAAGAGGTTGTTTGCAGAGGAGCGGAAAACTACCACAGTCCGCCAGACACCCTTCATCCAGCCACCCACCTTTCGTGCCCGGCCTCAGGATTACAATTCCCCCTCTACCCCTGCCCCAGCCCATCGGCCTCCAGCTATGAACAACCCTGTCCCTAGACAATGACCTACTGGAAGAATGCTAGAGCGCAGATGTTTTGGGTGCGGGCGGCCTGGACATTTGCAAGCTAGTTGCCCTGTTAACATGGGGGCACGGGCCAACGTGGCATCCCGGCCTATTCACTACCTGGGAACCACCCCTAGGACAGAAAGTGTGGCCCCATTTCCAGATGACTCCATGAATGACCCATCTGTTCCACCTCCAGGGGTCTATGGGATTCAGCCTTCCGCCACACATCCCGCAAACCTTCAGCGGAAGCACTTGCAGGAGGTCCTACTGGATGGCCGAACAGTTGTTGGATTCCGGGACTCGGGAGCTTTCCTAACGGTAGCGGACCCCCGAGTGATTCGACCCGAGGCCCTAGAGGAGGGCCCTGGCCTTTCTATCGAGTTGGCAGGAGGTACTCGGAAACGTATTCCTAAAGCTACCGTGGAACTCGACTATGGTTATGGACCAAAACGATGCACAATTGGTGTGATGAGCGGGCTGCCGGCCGATGTTCTGTTAGGCAACGATGTTAGAAATCTACAGTGCCACTTTGTGGGAGCAGTGACCCGAAGCCAAGCTCAGAGAGACGCCAACATGGATCGACCGGATTTTCTGCCAGATACCAGCCCTTCAACCCTACAACTTTACCATTCAGTACCGCCGAGGGAACCAACACCAGAACGCAGATGGGTTATCCCGGCAGGAGGACATATGAGCTATAGAGACTGATGTGCATTCCCCAATTTACCTGTGTAGGCCAATTGTGTCATGCACATGTTTTGAGAGGGGGAGGGGTTGTCACGGGATGGTTAGAGTCTATACTATAGGCAATGTGTAATATATATTTCATGTGGAATGTATTCTCTAACCTGTTATATACATCAATGTGTAGTTGGCTGATTAGGGTCTAGTGTGTTAGCACATTGTATGCAAATCCCTCTAACTAGTGAGGACAATGGGTGGAGATAATCTGATCAGTGTCTCCAAGAAGATGTTGGACGGTGCATTGTCCATAGTAGACAGGGAGTCTGCTCTCCTTGGTATAGGTGAGGGGGGAAGGATCTGTGACTCAGCCCTTCCCACCCACAGATATAGGTGTAACAGTCTTAGTATATAGTATATAGCTAGCAGTTAGTATGTGTTAGCCGGCCTGTGCACAGCTCTGCAGAGAGCCAGGATTTAGTTACAGGACCAAGGAGCCAAAGCTATCATTGGATTGTGACTTCTGTGGACTTATTGTTATTACGGTGGATGTGACCGCCGCCGGCTACTAACTTTGTGGATTACAATAAATTGCTGTTGTCTCCTGACCTCTTGCGTCCGTGTTGATTCAAAAGACCATCCGGAGGAAGACGTATACCTTTGCTCCGTGACAGCTACCTATACTGCATTTTCAGTGTTATCTCACTTACTGGATAATTTTTTCAATATTGCTTTTCTGTTTACACTCTGTGTTGTTATTTGTATACTGAGATTGCTCTATTTTTGTGTGTATTTAACGTCTCCCTTGCTACAAGGCATATTTGGTTAGCTGGGTCCCTTTATCGTATTCCCTAACCTTACCTTTTGTAGTTCCCCTTTCGTATTACTCTACCTTACCTCCCCTACTTGTCTTCCCCCTTCGCCTCCCTAATTTTTCTGCGCACTGCTCGTTACCCTTTGTTCCTATTCCCTTTCTTGCCTCTTCTTCGTTGCTTCTCCTCTCTCACTTACTCTACTGTTTCTCCACTAGGGGACCATGTCCGAAATTATTCTCACGTCCTTAAACGCGCATGGCCTAAATTCGCCTACTAAGAGATCTCAAGTCTGCACAATCCTGCGGAAACTACACTCTCAAATTATTTTCCTGCAGGAAACTCATTTCAAATCGGGTACGTCTCCCAGGCTCCCTCTTAAAAACTTCCCTTTAGCTTATCATTCTTTTAGTACGAATGCTTCCTCCAAGGGGGTATCGATCTTGTTCCATCATTCGGTGCCCTTCCAACTATCTCAGAGCTATGTTGATCCTGAGGGCCGGATGCTGTTGGTAAAGGGTACGATAGCTTCTCGAAAGTACACATTTGCTAACCTCTATGCCCCTAACCATGGGCAGATCTCATGGCTGGTGGAGGCGCTGCAAACATTGGCTCTTTTTGCGGAAGGGCTTACAGTCTTGGCAGGTGACCTCAACATAGCTTTGGATCCCAAGTTAGACTCCTCCCGTAACACCTCAACGCACTCACAGAGAGCGCTGGGGAGGCTGCATCAGTCTCTGGGAGATCTGGGTCTGGTGGATGTCTGGCGGGCGCGTAATCCGGCTGTTAGAGATTATTCTTTCTTCTCTAACCCAAACAGATCATACCACAGATTAGATTACTTTTTTGTTTCGAAGGAATTATTGCCCACATGTACCAAGGCAAAAATAGAACCAATTACAGTCTCGGACCATGCTCCGGTATGGATATCTCTGACTTTGCATCAACTCCCCGTACGAGATTGTAATTGGCGGCTGAACGAGTCCCTACTGGACCGCCAGGAGGTAGTGGATGCAGTCAGGAGACACATGGACATATATTTTGATATTAATGCGAATCCTGACACGTGCCCCACTGTTACCTGGGAAGCACACAAGGCGGTAATACGGGGGGTCCTTATCTCTCTGGCATCTAAATGTAAGAGGGAAGCCCAGGCTGAACTGGACAAGATTCTCGCAGAAATTGTGTCCATCGAACGCATTCGTAAGCTGAGTCTTCGAGATGCGCAAACAGACACTTTGTGGCAGCTTAGAGAGAAGCTTAGAGATATCATTAATACACGCTCTGCTAAGCATTTCCTCCATTTCCAGCATAAGATCTATGCACATGGAGACAAAGGAGGTAAATTGATGTCCTCTCTGATAAAAAAGAGAAAAGCCAAGAGCTTTATCTCTAGAATTAAAAATGAGTCTGGGACGGTCAAAGAAACCACGAAGGATATTGCCACGGCTTTTCTATCTTTTTATACGGATCTTTACAATCTTCGCTCAAACAGCCCTACTTCCATGGAGACGGTAGAGGAACGACAATCCAAACTAGAGGCCTTCCTGGGATCAATCTCCCTTCCGTCTGTGCCTGCAGAGGAAATTCTGGCTCTTACTGAACCGGTTTCCCTTGATGAAATCAAGTCTGTCCTACTTAGCTTCCCGAAAGGTAAGAGCCCTGGCCCGGATGGTTTCCCCCTCCAGTATTACAGGGTATTCCAGGCTGAACTCCTCCCCCATTTCTCCCGCTCCTGTAATGCGGTATTGACTGGCAAGCAGCTTCCCTTCCCCGCGCAGGAGGCCCATATCACTTTAATTCCAAAAGAGGGGAAAGATCCTTTGGTCTGTGGAAGCTACAGACCTATCTCCTTATTATATATGGATCTGAAGCTTTGGGCAAAAATTCTGGCCCGTAGATTACAACATATTACTCCCGTGCTGCTACACCCTGACCAGGCGGGTTTCGTCCGGGGAAGGGAGGGTAGGGACAATTCCCAACGTATAGTTCAAGCGATTGCCCATGCTAGGAAATTCCACTCTAATTTGGTTCTGCTAAGTATCGATGCTGAAAAAGCTTTTGACCGGGTTGACTGGCATTATATGAAAGCTGTCCTGGCCAAATTTGGGTTTCCCTTAAATTTTATTTCAGCAGTGTTTTCCCTCTATGATCGACCCCATGCCCGGCTTAGGGTCAACGATACTCTTTCACCTAGTTTTCAGATCTCCAACGGGACTAGGCAGGGCTGCCCCCTGTCCCTTACTCTCTTTATCCTGTCTCTGGAGCCCCTTCTCCAATTTATTCGTTCTCAGCCTGATACTACTGGTTACAGAATGGAAAAACACACGTTACACTCAGCGGCTTTTGCCGTTGACATTTTATTTTTGGTTTCTGACCCAGAGAAGGGCCTTCCAAATGTTGCTTCCATCTTATCTGATTTTGGCTTCTTTTCGGGTTATAAGGCCAATCTCGAGAAATCGGAGGTGTTGAACGTGTCCCTTCCTGCGTCCCTGGCTGCGCGTCTCGAACAGTCCTCGCCCTTTAGGTGGAAAACCAGGTCCATCAAGTATCTGGGAATTCACCTGACATCGAATCCAGACCTCCTCTACAAGGAGAATTTTGAACCGCTGTTGACCGAGATGAAAGACTTGCTTCATTCCTATAACCACCTGCCCTTCTCTTGGTTCGGCCGTCATAATCTTCTCCAGATCTATGTTCTGCCGAAACTTCTGTATAAACTCCACATGCTGCCCATTCGGTTGCCTCCTACCTTTTTCAGATTGGTTAGACGTCTATTTGCTTCTTTCTTGTGGAAGGGCAAAAACCCTCGTATAGCAACGTCACTTTTGATGGAGCATAAGTGTAAGGGCGGGATTGGGCTGCCGAATGTGCAAGACTATTACAGAGCAATACAGTTGCGGAGATGGATTGAACTTACCTCTTTCGATTCGAATTCTCTTTTAGCGGATCTCTCCTTACTTACCTTTGGCCTGGATTCTGTAGCCCACTTGTGGTTGTACGGCTCTCCGGGTTTCCGTCCCAAAAGTTTGGATCAGCTTATTTGGGGGGCTTGCGAGGTCTGGAGAGACTACAAGGATGTTCTCGGACCCTCCCCATCCCTCTTATCTCCTTTAGGTATTCTGCCGGCCTGGTTGGGCAGATCGGAGACTTGTGTGGCCTCGATCTGGCGCAAGATGTTGCCGCATAGGTTTATCGACATTCTCGATTTCGACTACACTATTGACTACTCCAAACTGGAGGACTTAACGCCGACCAAACTGCTGCCCTTTCCTATGAATCGATACGTCTCCGACACTGTCAAAGACTGGGCTGCGACCTGCCCACCTCGCACTAATTTAACGTCTTTCGAACGCTCAGTGCTTGCCAGGAATAAATTGCTCAAGAAGACGGCTTTTGTTCGCTCTTCTCTCATCAAGCCCCGTCGGGACGTGAAACCGTCTTATATATCAGCTTGGGAATCCGAGCTTAATCTTTCCCTCTCGGAGGAGCAGATTCAGAGCATTTTAAAGCACTCCCATGGCTTCTCTCCCTGCACCCAGTTGCAGGAAACGCATTATAAAGTTTTGTCCAGGTGGTATCGCACTCCCAAATGGTTACACGAAAAAGGACTAGCTGACTCGGATGTCTGTTGGCGCTGTAAATCAGATGTTGGCACTCTGTCTCACATTTGGTGGGACTGTCCCTTAATTCGACCCTTCTGGCAGGGTGTTGAGGATGTTCTAGGTAAATTGGTCTCTCCTCCTTTGAATCTCACAGCACCCATGGTTCTGCTAGCTCTTCCGTCCCCTGATTACACGCCTTCTAGATCGAGCCTGGTGACGCATCTGATTGCTGCTGCGAGCTCTATTATACCTACTAAATGGCTGAATACTGACCCTCCTACACTTCGTGAGTGGAGAGAGAAGGTCAATCAAATATGTAGATTTGAAGAACTTTCTAGTTGGCAAAGGCGCTCACATGACCGTTTCCTCCGTATCTGGTCCCCGTGGAGAAACCTGTCCTTTTAAGTGCCTTTACTGTCTTCGTCTTCTTGCTACGCTCTTTCCCTCTTTCCTTTCCCTGCTCCTTACTTTTGTGTTATACGTTTCACCTCTTTTTCCCCCAAGCCCTAAATGCCCCCCCCCCTTTCCCCTCCCGTCCTCTTCTCTCTCCCTTCCTTGCCCTTGTTTCCCCTTGTCTCCCCCCCTTTCTCTTGTTCGTTGTGTCCCTGAATTGTTTTACGTCTTACCCGGTCCTATGCTGTATAAGGCAATGTGCGCTTCTTAGAGGTCCCTCGACTTGAATATGCCTTGTCTATTGTGTTACCCTATAAATGAGCTCTCTCAATTTCTGTCTTCCCAAGGAGAGCTGTATTTCTCTATTTTCTTGTTCATTATATTAAGTGTTCAGCTTTTGGTTTCTCTGAGAAGAACTGTATATTTCTGTTCATTGCATTGAAAATTTAATAAACTTTCAATAAAAAAAAAAAAAAAAAAAAAAAGGTGCACTGCTGGTACTTACGGTCTTTTGTACAATCCGTGTGATCTTTAGGTCTTAAATAGAGATGAGCGAGTAGTACTCGATTGAGTAGGTATTCGATTGAATACTACGGTATTCGAAATACTCATACTCGATCGAGTACCACTCGCTGTTCGAATGTAAAAGTTTGCTGCAGAACCAGCATTGATTGGCCGAATGCTATACAGTCGGCCAATCAACGCTGGTTCTTCTCCTACCTTTAGAAGTCTTCTCCGTGCAGCTTCCCCGCGGCGTCTTCCGACTCTTCATTCACTCTGCCAGGCATCGGGCCTGGGCAGAGCCGACTGCGCATGTCCTCTTGTAGTGCTTGTAGTGCGGGTATGCGCAGTCGGCTCTGTCCAGGCGCGATGTCTGGCAGAGTGAATGACGAGCCGGAAGACGCCGCGGGGACGCTGCAAGGAAAAGACTGCACGGAGGATCCAGCCGGACCCTCACTCGTGGACTTGGTAAGTATAATTTGATCGAATGTTGCCTACCCCTGAAACGAGAATTTTCCCCCCCATAGGGTTCGAATAGGTATAATAGGGTTCGATATTCGATTCGAGTAGTTGAATATTGAGGGGCTACTCGAAACGAATATCGAATCTCAGAGATTTTACTGTTCACTCATCTCTAGTCTTAAACACTCTTCTTGGCTATAGGGCTTAGCTTTCTGAAAGGTATTTTCTACTAGTACCTTTCTCCTAGAATTTCTCCTTCTTCTTAGACGGATACTTCTCTGCAATTCCTTATCTTTTACGACTGGCTGAAAGGGATGTCATTTTCCTGTTTCCTGTAGAGATTGTTTTTGTATTGTCGGTAACTCTTGGCGTCGTGGTTTAAGAAAAGAGCAAGTGACAAACTCTTTTGTTCTGTAACTGATCACAGTGTCCAAGAAGTCAACACGATCTTTACTTGTATTTGCAGTAGCCTCAGATCCCCAGGTGCTGTCATTATAGGGAGTCTGTCAACACAAAATCGTGATGTGAACTAATCCCAGTACCTTGTAGGGCTGTCAGTGATGTATTACTTATTGAAGCACATTGATGGAAAACTATGCCCTTAATGTCCTTTTTATGCTCATTTGCATAGGGACATTGTTGGACTGAAGTGTCTCAGGCCCACCAGTGGATTTTGTTCTGGGGGCCCAACCCACAGGTTCCCTTTAATAGCTTACACCACAGCTTCATCACAGAAATTTTACATATGTGCTGACTATCCTGTGTTACTGAGTATGTTTCCAGTATAGTCAGCTCTTATAGTATTGTACACGCCCCAATAATGCCATGGCCAGTTCGTGCACAGTATTGTATACGATATGATGTGACCATGGAGCACTACATGTATGTTTAAAATTATAGTGATGCAGGCATAGCACACAGGGCTACTGATCCATGCGGTACATAATGCTCCACATGGTATTATAATGCTCCACTTGGTATATAATGCTCCCCTGAGTACCCCCCACAGTGACCCCACATGATATATAATCTTCTACAGTGACCCCACACAGTATAAAATGATCCCCTGAGCAAGCTGTATTGGCCCCACATAGTATATAATGCACCACACAGTATTATATACTCCGCAGAGCCCTCACACAGTTTTATATGCTCCACAGTGGCCCCACACAATATAATATGGTCCCACACCAAATAAAAGGCTTCCCACAGCATCCCCCTCCCCAGCATAATGCTTCACAGTGGCCCCACAGAGTATAATTGTTAACTGCAAGGCCACAATAAAAGCTGTAGCAAGCAATTGGCTGATAACTGCGAGCCATCGAGATAGCTATATACAACTAGCACACCTCTGAATTTGAGAATATAAATTGTCACCAAAGAGATAAATGTCCTAATAATAAATACACTGCTGTAAAAACCCACACAAAGACTGCTAAAACTTACAAGGAGCTTACAAGGAGCAAGCCAGAGGTCCCAAGTCATACAGGAACACACACACACAATGGAAGCCAAACTAGCAGTAGCAAACTAATACTCAGCCCATGTCTCAGGAGGGCGGGGGCTTATATAGGACTTCTCAGCTGTAGTTCGGCAGCTCTCTTGCTCTAGTCTATTATACAAAGTTACTTGGATTAGTTATAGTTCTGTACTGGGGCCCCTACCTTGTGCTATTTATAATAATGGTATATTTTATGTGGCAGAGGGACATTTGAGCCATCCTTGGGGTGCAGGACCTGGTAGTGACTACTTCCTCTGCAGTCCCTATAGCTATGCCCCTAGTTAGAATGATTAGATAGGGTTTTCAAGACTTATTAGAATAGATTATTAGCAATAGATCTGCAGGCGTCTGACACCCGTATCTTGGTCGATCAGAAGTCCTGTGAGCTGGGCGGCCTCTTCACTAATTGCCAAGCAGCGCACCGAGAGACATCAACCTCGGTTGCAAAAGGGGGTGTGGTCTTTATAAAGCGTGTGGATTTACTACAGGGAATAGTTACATATATCCAGACTCTATATAATAACATCGAGCCCCAGGTTGTTACTTATTAATGAAACATGTGCAGGACAGTTCAATACTATATAGAGATTAGAGATGAGCGAACAGTAAAATGTTCGAGATTCAATATTCGACTACTCGAATTGAATATCGAACCCTATTATAGTCTATGGGGGGACAATGCTCGTTTCAGGGGTAGGCAACGTTTGATCAAATTATACTTACCAAGTTCACGGGTGAGGGTCGGGCTGGATCCTCCGTGCAGTCTTCTCCTTGCAGCGTCCCCGCAGCCTCTTCCGGCTCTGAATTCACTCTACCAGGCATCAGGCCTGGGCAGAGCTGACTGCGCATGTCCACTTGTAGTGCGGGCATGCGCAGTCAGCTCTGCCCAGGCCCGATGCCTGGCAGAGTGAATGAAGAACCAGAAGACGCCGCAGGGAAGCTGCACGGAGAAGACTTCTAAAGGTAGGAGAAGAACCAGCGTTAATTGGATGACTGTATAGCATTCGGCCAATCAATGCTGGTTCTGCAGCGAACTTTTCCATTCGAATAGTGAGTGGTACTCGATCGAGTACGAGTATTTAGAATACCATAGTATTCGATCGAATACCTACTCGATCCAGTACTACTCGCTCATCTCTAATAGAGATGTCTATATACAATATACTATACAGGACAGTGTAATACTATACAGAGATCTCTATATACAATATACTATACAGGACAGTGTAATACTATACAGAGATCTCTATATACAATATACTATACAGGACAGTGTAATACTATATAGAGATCTCTATATACAATATACTATACAGGACAGTGTAATACTATACAGAGATCTCTATATACAATATACTATACAGGACAGTGTAATACTATATAGAGATCTCTATATACAATATACTATACAGGACAGTGTAATACTATACAGAGATCTCTATATACAATATACTATACGGGACAGTGTAATACTATACAGAGATCTCTATATACAATATACTATACGGGACAGTGTAATACTATACAGAGATCTCTATATACAATATACTATACGGGACAGTGTAATACTATACAGAGATCTCTATATACAATATACTATACAGGACAGTGTAATACTATATAGAGATCTCTATATACAATATATTATACAGGACAGTGTAATACTATATACAGATCTCTATATACAATATACTATACAGGACAGTGTAATACTATACAGAGATCTCTATATACAATATACTATACAGGACAGTGTAATACTATATAAAGATCTCTATATACAATATACTATACAGGACAGTGTAATAATATATACAGATCTCTATATACAATATACTATACAGGACAGTGTAATACTATACAGAGATCTCTATATACAATATACTATACAGGACAGTGTAATACTATATAGAGGTCTCTATATACAATATACTATACAGGACAGTATAATACTATACAGAGATCTCTATATACAATATACTATACAGGACAGTGTAATACTATATAGAGATCTCTATATACAATATACTATACAGGACAGTGTAATACTATATAGAGATCTCTATATACAATATACTATACAGGACAGTGTAATACTATACAGAGATCTCTATATACAATATACTATACAGGACAGTGTAATACTATACAGAGATCTCTATATACAATATATTATACAGGGCAGTGTAATACTATATAGAGATCTCTATATACAATATACTATACAGGACAGTGTAATACTATATAGAGATCTCTATATACAATATACTATACAGGACAGTGTAATACTATACAGAGATCTCTATATACAATATATTATACAGGGCAGTGTAATACTATACAGAGATCTCTATATAAAATATACTATACAGGACAGTGTAATACTATACAGAGATCTCTATATACAATATACTATACAGGACAGTGTAATACTATATACAGATCTCTATATACAATATACTATACAGGACAGTGTAATACTATATAGAGATCTCTATATACAATATACTATACAGGACAGTGTAATACTATACAGAGATCTCTATATACAATATACTATACAGGACAGTGTAATACTATACAGAGATCTCTATATACAATATACTATACAGGACAGTGTAATACTATATAGAGATCTCTATATACTATATACTATACAGGACAGTGTAATACTATATACAGATCTCTATATACAATATACTATACAGGACAGTGTAATACTATATAGAGATCTCTATATACAATATACTATACAGGACAGTGTAATACTATACAGAGATCTCTATATACAATATACTATACAGGACAGTGTAATACTATACAGAGATCTCTATATACAATATACTATACAGGACAGTGTAATACTATATAGAGATCTCTATATACTATATACTATACAGGACAGTGTAATACTATATACAGATCTCTATATACAATATACTATACAGGACAGTGTAATACTATACAGAGACCTCTATATACAATATATTATACAGGGCAGTGTAATACTATACAGAGATCTCTATATACAATATACTATACAGGACAGTGTAATACTATATAGAGATCTATATATACAATATACTATACAGGACAGTATAATACTATATAGAGATCTCTATATACTATATACTATACAGGACAGTGTAATACTATACAGAGATCTCTATATACAATATACTATACAGGACAGTATAATACTATATAGAGATCTCTATATACAATATACTATACAGGACAGTGTAATACTATACAGAGATCTCTATATACAATATACTATACAGGACAGTGTAATACTATATAGAGATCTATATATACAATATACTATACAGGACAGTGTAATACTATACAGAGATCTCTATATACAATATATTATACAGGGCAGTGTAATACTAAATAGAGATCTCTATATACAATATACTATACAGGACAGTGTAATACTATATAGAGATCTCTATATACAATATACTATACAGGACAGTGTAATACTATACAGAGATCTCTATATACAATATACTATACAGGACAGTGTAATACTATACAGAGATCTCTATATACAATATATTATACAGGGCAGTGTAATACTAAATAGAGATCTCTATATACAATATATTATACAGGGCAGTGTAATACTATACAGAGATCTCTATATACAATATACTATACAGGACAGTGTAATACTATACAGATATCTCTATATACAATATACTATACAGGACAGTGTAATACTATACAGAGATCTCTATATACAATATACTATACAGGACAGTGTAATACTATATAGAGATCTCTATATACTATATACTATACAGGACAGTGTAATACTATATACAGATCTCTATATACAATATACTATACAGGACAGTGTAATACTATACAGAGATCTGTATATACAATATACTATACAGGACAGTGTAATACTATATACAGATCTCTATATACAATATACTATACAGGACAGTGTAATACTATATAGAGATCTCTATATACAATATACTATACAGGACAGTGTAATACTATACAGAGATCTCTATATACAATATACTATACAGGACAGTGTAATACTATACAGAGATCTCTATATACAATATACTATACAGGACAGTGTAATACTATACAGAGACCTCTATATACAATATACTATACAGGACAGTGTAATACTATATAGAGATCTATATATACAATATACTATACAGGACAGTATAATACTATATAGAGATCTCTATATACTATATACTATACAGGACAGTGTAATACTATACAGAGATCTCTATATACAATATACTATACAGGACAGTGTAATACTATATAGTGATCTCTATATACTATATACTATACATGACAGTGTAATACTATATACAGATCTCTATATACAATATACTATACAGGACAGTGTAATACTATACAGAGATCTATATATACAATATACTATACAGGACAGTGTAATACTATATAGAGATCTATATATACAATATACTATACAGGACAGTATAATACTATATAGAGATCTCTATATACTATATACTATACAGGACAGTGTAATACTATACAGAGATCTCTATATACAATATACTATACAGGACAGTATAATACTATATAGAGATCTCTATATACAATATACTATACAGGACAGTGTAATACTATACAGAGATCTCTATATACAATATACTATACAGGACAGTGTAATACTATATAGAGATCTATATATACTATATAATATACAGGACAGTATAATACTATATAGAGATCTCTATATACAATATACTATACAGGACAGTGTAATACTATATAGAGATCTCTATATACAATATACTATACAGGACAGTGTAATACTATACAGAGATCTCTATATAAAATATACTATACAGGACAGTGTAATACTATACAGAGACCTCTATATACAATATATTATACAGGGCAGTGTAATACTATACAGAGCTCTCTATATACAATATATTATACAGGACAGTGTAATACTATATAGAGATCTCTATAGACAATATACTATACAGGACAGTGTAATACTATATAGAGGTCTCTATATACAATATACTATACAGGACAGTATAATACTATACAGAGATCTCTATATACAATATACTATACAGGACAGTGTAATACTATATAGAGGTCTCTATATACAATATACTATACAGGACAGTATAATACTATACAGAGATCTCTATATACAATATACTATACAGGACAGTGTAATACTATATAGAGATCTCTATATACAATATACTATACAGGACAGTGTAATACTATACAGAGATCTCTATATACAATATACTATACAGGACAGTGTAATACTATACAGAGATCTCTATATACAATATACTATACAGGACAGTGTAATACTATACAGAGACCTCTATATACAATATATTATACAGGACAGTGTAATACTATATAGAGATCTCTATATACTATATACTATACAGGACAGTGTAATACTATATACAGATCTCTATATACAATATACTATACAGGACAGTGTAATACTATACAGAGACCTCTATATACAATATACTATACAGGACAGTGTAATACTATATAGAGATCTATATATACAATATACTATACAGGACAGTGTAATACTATACAGAGATCTCTATATACAATATACTATACAGGACAGTGTAATACAATATAGAGATCTCTATATACAATATACTATACAGGACAGTGTAGTACTATATAGAGATCTCTATATACTATATACTATACAGGACAGTGTAATACTATACAGAGATCTCTATATACAATATACTATACAGGACAGTGTAATACTATATACAGATCTCTATATACAATATACTATACAGGACAGTGTAATACTATACAGAGATCTCTATATATAATATACTATACAGGACAGTGTAATACTATATAGAGATCTCAATATACTATACAGGACAGTGTAATACTATATGGAGATCTCTATATACAATATACTATACAGGACAGTGTAATACTATATAGAGATCTCTATATACAATATACTATACAGGACAGTGTAATACTATATAGAGATCTCTATATACAATATACTATACAGGACAGTATAATACTATACAGAGATCTCTATATACAATATACTATACAGGACAGTGTAATACTATATAGAGATCTCTATATACAATATACTATACAGGACAGTGTAATACTATACAGAGATCTCTATATACAATATACTATACAGGACAGTGTAATACTATATACAGATCTCTATATACAATATACTATACAGGACAGTGTAATACTATACAGAGATCTCTATATACAATATACTATACAGGACAGTGTAATACTATACAGAGATCTCTATATACAATATACTATACAGGACAGTGTAATACTATACAGAGATCTCTATATACAATATATTATACAGGGCAGTGTAATACTATATACAGATCTCTATATACAATATACTATACAGGACAGTGTAATACTATATAGAGATCTCTATATACAATATACTATACAGGACAGTGTAATACTATATAGAAATCTCTATATACAATATATTGTACAGGACAGTGTAATACTATACAGAGATCTCTATATACTATATACTATACAGGACAGTGTAATACTATATAGAGATCTATATATACAATATACTATACAGGACAGTATAATACTATATAGAGATCTCTATATACTATATACTATACAGGACAGTGTAATACTATACAGAGATCTCTATATACAATATACTATACAGGACAGTGTAATACTATATAGAGATCTCTATATACAATATACTATACAGGACAGTGTAATACTATATAGAGATCTCTATATACTATATACTATACAGGACAGTGTAATACTATACAGAGATCTCTATATACAATATACTATACAGGACAGTGTAATACTATACAGAGATCTCTATATACAATATATTATACAGGACAGTTTAATACTATACAGAGATCTCTATATACAATATACTATACAGGACAGTGTAATACTATACAGAGATCTCTATATACAATATACTATACAGGACAGTGTAATACTATACAGAGATCTCTATATACAATATACTATACAGGACAGTGTAATACTATACAGAGATCTCTATATACAATATACTATACAGGACAGTGTAATACTATACAGAGATCTCTATATACAATATACTATACAGGACAGTGTAATACTATACAGAGATCTCTATATACAATATACTATACAGGACAGTGTAATACTATACAGAGATCTCTATATACAATATACTATACAGGACAGTGTAATACTATACAGAGATCTCTATATACAATATACTATACTGGACAGTGTAATACTATATACAGATCTCTATATACAATATACTATACAGGACAGTGTAATACTATACAGAGACCTCTATATACAATATACTATACAGGACAGTGTATTACTATATAGAGATCTATATATACAATATACTATACAGGACAGTGTAATACTATACAGAGATCTCTATATACAATATACTATACAGGACAGTGTAATACTATATAGAGATCTCTATATACAATATACTATACAGGACAGTGTAATACTATACAGAGATCACTATATACAATATACTATACAGGACAGTGTAATACTATATAGAGATCTCTATATACAATATACTATACAGGACAGTGTAATACTATATAGAGATCTCTATATACAATATACTATACAGGACAGTGTAATACTATATAGAAATCTCTATATACAATATATTGTACAGGACAGTGTAATACTATACAGAGATCTCTATATACAATATACTATACAGGACAGTGTAATACTATATAGAGATCTCTATATACTATATACTATACAGGACAGTGTAATACTATATAGAGATCTCTATATACAATATACTATACAGGACAGTGTAATACTATACAGAGACCTCTATATACAATATACTATACAGGACAGTGTAATACTATACAGAGATCTCTATATACAATATACTATACAGGACAGTGTAATACTATATAGAGATCTCTATATACTATATACTATACAGGACAGTGTAATACTATATAGAGATCTCTATATACAATATACTATACAGGACAGTGTAATACTATACAGAGACCTCTATATACAATATACTATACAGGACAGTGTAATACTATACAGAGATCTCTATATACAATATACTATACAGGACAGTGTAATACTATACAGAGATCTCTATATACAATATATTATACAGGACAATGTAATACTATACAGAGATCTCTATATACAATATATTGTACAGGACAGTGTAATACTATACAGAGATCTCTATATACAATATACTATACAGGACAGTGTAATACTATACAGAGATCTCTATATACAATATATTATACAGGACAATGTAATACTATACAGAGATCTCTATATACAATATATTATACAGGACAGTGTAATACTATATAGAGATGTCTATATACATTATACTATACAGGACAGTGTAATACTATACAGAGATCTCTATATACAATATACTATACAGGACAGTAATACTATATAGAGATCTCTATATACAATATACTATACAGGACAGTATAATACTATACAGAGATCTCTATATACAATATACTATACAGGACAGTGTAATACTATATAGAGATCTCTATATACAACATACAATACAGGACAGTGTAATACTATACAGAGATCTCTATATACAATATTCTATACAGGACAGTGTAATACTATACAGAGATCTCTATATACAATATACTATACAGGACAGTGTAATACTATATAGAGATCTATATATACAATATACTATACAGGACAGTATAATACTATATAGAGATCTCTATATACTATATACTATACAGGACAGTGTAATACTATACAGAGATCTCTATATACAATATACTATACAGGACAGTGTAATACTATATAGAGATCTATATATACAATATACTATACAGGACAATGTAATACTATACAGAGATCTCTATATACAATATATTATACAGGACAATGTAATACTATACAGAGATCTCTATATACAATATACTATACAGGACAGTGTAATACTATACAGAGATCTCTATATACAATATATTATACAGGACAATGTAATACTATACAGAGATCTCTATATACAATATATTGTACAGGACAGTGTAATACTATACAGAGATCTCTATATACAATATACTATACAGGACAGTGTAATACTATACAGAGATCTCTATATACAATATATTATACAGGACAATGTAATACTATACAGAGATCTCTATATACAATATATTATACAGGACAGTGTAATACTATATAGAGATGTCTATATACATTATACTATACAGGACAGTGTAATACTATACAGAGATCTCTATATACAATATACTATACAGGACAGTGTAATACTATACAGAGATCTCTATATACAATATACTATACAGGACAGTATAATACTATACAGAGATCTCTATATACAATATATTATACAGGACAGTGTAATACTATATAGAGATCTCTATATACAATATACTATACAGGACAGTGTAATACTATATAGAGATCTCTATATACAACATACAATACAGGACAGTGTAATACTATACAGAGATCTCTATATACAATATTCTATACAGGACAGTGTAATACTATACAGAGATCTCTATATACAATATACTATACAGGACAGTGTAATACTATATAGAGATCTCTATATACAATATACTATACAGGACAGTGTAATACTATATAGAAATCTCTATATACAATATATTGTACAGGACAGTGTAATACTATACAGAGATCTCTATATACAATATACTATACAGGACAGTGTAATACTATATAGAGATCTCTATATACTATATACTATACAGGACAGTGTAATACTATATACAGATCTCTATATACAATATACTATACAGGACAGTGTAATACTATACAGAGACCTCTATATACAATATACTATACAGGACAGTGTAATACTATACAGAGATCTCTATATACAATATACTATACAGGACAGTGTAATACTATATAGAGATCTCTATATACAATATACTATACAGGACAGTGTAATACTATATAGAAATCTCTATATACAATATATTGTACAGGACAGTGTAATACTATACAGAGATCTCTATATACAATATACTATACAGGACAGTGTAATACTATATAGAGATCTCTATATACTATATACTATACAGGACAGTGTAATACTATATACAGATCTCTATATACAATATACTATACAGGACAGTGTAATACTATACAGAGACCTCTATATACAATATACTATACAGGACAGTGTAATACTATATAGAGATCTCTATATACAAAATACTATACAGGACAGTGTAATACTATACAGAGATCTCTATATACAATATACTATACAGGACAGTGTAATACTATATAGAGATCTATATATACAATATACTATACAGGACAGTGTAATACTATACAGAGATCTCTATATACAATATATTATACAGGACAATGTAATACTATACAGAGATCTCTATATACAATATATTATACAGGACAGTGTAATACTATATAGAGATGTCTATATACAATATACTATACAGGACAGTGTAATAATATACAGAGACCTCTGTATACAATATACTATACAGGACAGTGTAATACTATATAGAGATCTCTATATACAAAATACTATACAGGACATTGTAATACTATACAGAGATCTCTATATACAATATATTATACAGGACAATGTAATACTATACAGAGATCTCTATATACAATATATTGTACAGGACAGTGTAATACTATACAGAGATCTCTATATACAATATACTATACAGGACAGTGTAATACTATACAGAGATCTCTATATACAATATATTATACAGGACAATGTAATACTATACAGAGATCTCTATATACAATATACTATACAGGACAGTGTAATACTATACAGAGATCTCTATATACAATATATTATACAGGACAATGTAATACTATACAGAGATCTCTATATACAATATATTATACAGGACAGTGTAATACTATATAGAGATCTCTAATATACAACATACAATACAGGACAGTGTAATACTATACAGAGATCTCTATATACAATATTCTATACAGGACAGTGTAATACTATACAGAGATCTCTATATACAATATACTATACAGGACAGTGTAATACTATATACAGATCTCTATATACAATATACTATACAAGACAGTGTAATACTATATACAGATCTCTATATACAATATACTATACAGGACAGTGTAATACTATATAGAGATCTCTATATACAATATACTATACAGGACAGTGTAATACTATACAGAGATCTCTATATACAATATACTATACAGGACAGTGTAATACTATATAGAGATCTATATATACAATATATTATACAGGACAGTGTAATACTATATAGAGATCTCTATATACAATATACTATACAGGACAGTGTAATACTATACAGAGATCTCTATATACAATATACTATACAGGACAGTGTAATACTATATAGAGATCTCAATATACAATATACTATACAGGACAGTGTAATACTATACAGAGATCTCTATATACAATATACTATACAGGACAGTGTAATACTATATAGAGACCTCTATATACAATATACTATACAGGACAGTGTAAGATACAGAGATCTCTATATACAATATATTATACAGGACAGTGTAATACTATATAGAGATCTCTATATACAATATACTATTCAGGACAGTGTAATACTATATAGAGACCTCTATATACAATATACTATACAGGACAGTGTAAGATACAGAGATCTCTATATACAATATACTATACAGGACAGTGTAATACTATACAGAGATCTCTATATACAATATACTATACAGGACAGTGTAATACTATATAGAGGTCTCTATATACAATATACTATACAGGACAGTGTAATACTATACAGAGATCTCTATATACAATATACTATACAGGACAGTGTAATACTATACAGAGATCTCTATATACAACATACTATACAGGACAGTGTAATACTATACAGAGACCTCTATATACAATATACTATACAGGACAGTGTAATACTATACAGAGACCTCTATATACAATATACTATACAGGACAGTGTAATACTATATACAGATCTCTATATACAATATACTATACAGGACAATGTAATACTATATTGAGATCTCTATATACAATATACTATACAGGACAGTGTAATACTATATAGAGATCTCTATATACAATATATTGTACAGGACAGTGTAATACTATACAGAAATCTCTATATACAATATACTATACAGGACAATGTAATACTATATAGAGATCTCTATATGCAATATACTATACAGGACAGTGTAATACTATACAGAGATCTCTATATACGATATACTATACAGGACAGTGTAATACTATACAGAGATCTCTATATACAATATACTATACAGGACAGTGTAATACTATACAGAGACCTCTATATACAATATACTATACAGGACAGTGTAATACTATACAGAGACCTCTATATACAATATACTATACAGGACAGTGTAATACTATATACAGATCTCTATATACAATATACTATACAGGACAGTGTAATACTATATAGAGATCTCTATATACAATATACTATACAGGACAGTGTAATACTATATAGAGATCTCTATATACAATATATTGTACAGGACAGTGTAATACTATACAGAGATCTCTATATACAATATAATATACAGGACAATGTAATACTATACAGAGATCTCTATGTACAATACACTACACAGGACAGTGTAATACTATATACAGATCTCTATATACAATATACTATACAGGACAGTGTAATACTATATAGAGATCTCTATATACAATATACTATACAGGACAGTGTAATACTATATAGAGATCTCTATATACAATATACTATACAGGACAGTGTAATACTATATAGAGATCTCTATATACAATATACTATACAGGACAATGTAATACTATACAGAGATCTCTATATACAATATACTATACAGGACAGTGTAATACTATATAGAGATCTCTATATACAATATACTATACAGGACAGTGTAATACTATACAGAGACCTCTATATACAATATACTATACAGGACAGTGTCATACTATACAGAGATCTCTATGTACAATATACTACACAGGACAGTGTAATACTATATACAGATCTCTATATACAATATACTATACAGGACAGTAATACTATATAGAGATCTCTATATACAATATACTATACAGGACAGTGTAATACTATACAGAGATCTCTATATACAATATACTATACAGGACAGTGTAATACTATACAGAGATCTCTATATACAATATACTATACAGGACAGTGTAATACTATACAGAGATCTCTATATACAATATACTATACAGGACAGTGTAATACTATACAGAGATCTCTATATACAATATACTACACAGGACAGTGTAATACTATATACAGATCTCTATATACAATATACTATACAGGACAGTAATACTATATAGAGATCTCTATATACAATATACTATACAGGACAGTGTAATACTATACAGAGATCTCTATATACAATATACTATACAGGGACAGTGTAATACTATACAGAGATCTCTATATACAATATACTATACAGGACAGTGTAATACTATATAGAGATCTCTATATACAATATACTATACAGGACAGTGTAATACTATACAGAGACCTCTATATACAATATACTATACAGGACAGTGTAATACTATATAGAGATCTCTATATACAATATACTATACAGGACAGTGTAATACTATACAGAGATCTCTATATACAATATACTATAGAGGACAGTGTAATACTATATAGAGATCTCTATATACAATATACTATACAGGACAGTGTAATACTATATAGAGACCTCTATATACAATATATTATACAGGACAATGTAATACTATACAGAGATCTCTATATACAATATACTATACAGGACAGTGTAATACTATACAGAGACCTCTATATACAATATACTATACAGGACAGTGTAATACTATATACAGATCTCTATATACAATATACTATACAGGACAGTGTAATACTATATAGAGATCTCTATATACAATATACTATACAGGACAGTGTAAAACTATATAGAGATCTATATATACAATATACTATACAGGACAGTGTAATACTATACAGAGATCTCTATATACAATATACTATACAGGACAGTGTAATACTATATACAGATCTCTATATACAATATACTATACAGGACAGTGTAATACTATATAGAGATCTCTATATACAATATACTATACAGGACAGTGTAATACTATACAGAGATCTCTATATACAATATATTATACAGGGCAGTGTAATACTATACAGAGATCTCTATATACAATATACTATACAGGACAGTGTAATACTATATAGAGGTCTCTATATACAATATACTATACAGGACAGTATAATACTATACAGAGATCTCTATATACAATATACTATACAGGACAGTGTAATACTATATAGAGGTCTCTATATACAATATACTATACACGACAGTATAATACTATACAGAGATCTCTATATACAATATACTATACAGGACAGTGTAATACTATATAGAGATCTCTATATACAATATACTATACAGGACAGTGTAATACTATACAGAGATCTCTATATACAATATACTATACAGGACAGTGTAATACTATATAGAGATCTCTATATACAATATACTATACAGGACAGTGTAATACTATATACAGATCTCTATATACAATATACTATACAGGACAGTGTAATACTATATAGAGATCTCTATATACAATATACTATACAGGACAGTGTAATACTATACAGAGATCTCTATATACAATATACTATACAGGACAGTGTAATACTATATAGAGATCTCTAATATACTATATACTATACAGGACAGTGTAATACTATATACAGATCTCTATATACAATATACTATACAGGACAGTGTAATACTATACAGAGACCTCTATATACAATATACTATACAGGACAGTGTAATACTATATAGAGATCTATATATACAATATACTATACAGGACAGTATAATACTATATAGAGATCTCTATATACTATATACTATACAGGACAGTGTAATACTATACAGAGATCTCTATATACAATATACTATACAGGACAGTGTAATACTATACAGAGATCTCTATATACAATATACTATACAGGACAGTGTAATACTATAGAGAGATCTCTATATACAATATACTATACGGGACAGTGTAATACTATACAGAGATCTCTATATACAATATACTATACAGGACAGTGTAATACTATATAGAGATCTCTATATACAATATATTGTACAGGACAGTGTAATACTATACAGAGATCTCTATATACAATATACTATACAGGACAGTGTAATACTATATAGAGATCTATATATACAATATACTATACAGGACAGTGTAATACTATACAGAGATCTCTATATACAATATATTATACAGGACACTGTAATACTATACAGAGATCTCTATATACAATATATTATACAGGACAGTGTAATACTATATAGAGATGTCTATATACAATATACTATACAGGACAGTGTAATACTATACAGAGACCCTCTATATACAGTATACTATACAGGACAGTGTAATACTATATAGAGATCTCTATATACAATATACTATACAGGACAGTGTAATACTATATAGAGATCTCTATATACAATATACTATACAGGACAGTGTAATACTATATAGAGATCTCTATATACAATATACTATACAGCACAGTGTAATACTATATAGAGATCTCTATATACAATATACTATACAGGGCAGTGTAATACTATATAGAGATCTCTATATACTATATACTCATACAGGACAGTGTAAAACTATATAGAGATCTCTATATACAAAATACTATACAGGACAGTGTAATACTATATAGAGATCTCTATATACAATATATTGTACAGGACAGTGTAATACTATACAGAGATCTCTATATACAATATACTATACAGGACAGTGTAATACTATACAGAGATCTCTATATACAATATATTATACAGGACAATGTAATACTATACAGAGATCTCTATATACAATATATTATACAGGACAGTGTAATACTATATAGAGATGTCTATATACAATATACTATACAGGACAGTGTAATACTATACAGAGATCTCTATATACAATATACTATACAGGACAGTAATACTATATAGAGATCTCTATATACAATATACTATACAGGACAGTGTAATACTATATAGAGATCTCTATATACAACATACAATACAGGACAGTGTAATACTATACAGAGATCTCTATATACAATATTCTATACAGGACAGTGTAATACTATACAGAGATCTCTATATACAATATACTATACAGGACAGTGTAATACTATATAGAGATCTATATATACAATATACTATACAGGACAGTATAATACTATATAGAGATCTCTATATACTATATACTATACAGGACAGTGTAATACTATACAGAGATCTCTATATACAATATACTATACAGGACAGTGTAATACTATATAGTGATCTCTATATACCTATATACTATACATGACAGTGTAATACTATATACAGATCTCTATATACAATATACTATACAGGACAGTGTAATACTATACAGAGATCTCTATATACAATATACTATACAGGACAGTGTAATACTATATAGAGATCTATATATACAATATACTATACAGGACAGTATAATACTATATAGAGATCTCTATATACTATATACTATACAGGACAGTGTAATACTATACAGAGATCTCTATATACAATATACTATACAGGACAGTGTAATACTATATAGAGATCTATATATACTATATACTATACAGGACAGTATAATACTATATAGAGATCTCTATATACAATATACTATACAGGACAGTATAATACTATACAGAGATCTCTATATACAATATACTATACAGGACAGTGTAATACTATATAGAGAATCTATATATACAATATACTATACAGGACAATGTAATACTATACAGAGATCTCTATATACAATATATTATACAGGACAATGTAATACTATACAGAGATCTCTATATACAATATACTATACAGGACAGTGTAATACTATACAGAGATCTCTATATACAATATATTATACAGGACAATGTAATACTATACAGAGATCTCTATATACAATATATTGTACAGGACAGTGTAATACTATACAGAGATCTCTATATACAATATACTATACAGGACAGTGTAATACTATACAGAGATCTCTATATACAATATATTATACAGGACAATGTAATACTATACAGAGATCTCTATATACAATATATTATACAGGACAGTGTAATACTATATAGAGATGTCTATATACATTATACTATACAGGACAGTGTAATACTATACAGAGATCTCTATATACAATATACTATAACAGGACAGTGTAAATACTATACAGAGATCTCTATATAACAATATACTATACAGGACAGTATAATACTATACAGAGATCTCTATATACAATATATTATACAGGACAGTGTAAATACTATATAGAGATCTCTATATACAATATACTATACAGGACAGTGTAATACTATATAGAGATCTCTATATACAACATACAATACAGGACAGTGTAATACTATACAGAGATCTCTATATACAATATTCTATACAGGACAGTGTAATACTATACAGAGATCCTCTATATACAATATACTATACAGGACAGTGTAATACTATATAGAGATCTCTATATACAATATACTATACAGGACAGTGTAATACTATATAGAAATCTCTATATACAATATATTGTACAGGACAGTGTAATACTATACAGAGATCTCTATATACAATATACTATACAGGACAGTGTAATACTATATAGAGATCTCTATATACTATATACTATACAGGACAGTGTAATACTATATACAGATCTCTATATACAATATACTATACAGGACAGTGTAATACTATACAGAGACCTCTATATACAATATACTATACAGGACAGTGTAATACTATACAGAGATCTCTATATACAATATACTATACAGGACAGTGTAATACTATATAGAGATCTCTATATACAAAATACTAATACAGGACAGTGTAATACTATACAGAGATCTCTATATACAATATACTATACAGGACAGTGTAATACTATATAGAGATCTATATATACAATATACTATACAGGACAGTGTAATACTATACAGAGATCTCTATATACAATATATTATACAGGACAATGTAATACTATACAGAGATCTCTATATACAATATATTATACAGGACAGTGTAATACTATATAGAGATGTCTATATACAATATACTATACAGGACAGTGTAATAATATACAGAGACCTCTGTATACAATATACTATACAGGACAGTGTAATACTATATAGAGATCTCTATATACAAAATACTATACAGGACATTGTAATACTATACAGAGATCTCTATATACAATATATTATACAGGACAATGTAATACTATACAGAGATCTCTATATACAATATATTGTACAGGACAGTGTAATACTATACAGAGATCTCTATATACAATATACTATACAGGACAGTGTAATACTATACAGAGATCTCTATATACAATATATTATACAGGACAATGTAATACTATACAGAGATCTCTATATACAATATACTATACAGGACAGTGTAATACTATACAGAGATCTCTATAATACAATATATTATACAGGACAATGTAATACTATACAGAGATCTCTATATACAATATATTATACAGGACCAGTGTAATACTATATAGAGATCTCTATATACAACATACAATACAGGACAGTGTAATACTATACAGAGATCTCTATATACAATATTCTATACAGGACAGTGTAATACTATACAGAGATCTCTATATACAATATACTATACAGGACAGTGTAATACTATATACAGATCTCTATATACAATATACTATACAAGACAGTGTAATACTATATACAGATCTCTATATACAATATACTATACAGGACAGTGTAATACTATATAGAGATCTCTATATACAATATACTATACAGGACAGTGTAATACTATACAGAGATCTCTATATACAATATACTATACAGGACAGTGTAATACTATATAGAGATCTATATATACAATATATTATACAGGACAGTGTAATACTATATAGAGATCTCTATATACAATATACTATACAGGACAGTGTAATACTATACAGAGATCTCTATATACAATATACTATACAGGACAGTGTAATACTATATAGAGATCTCAATATACAATATACTATACAGGACAGTGTAATACTATACAGAGATCTCTATATACAATATACTATACAGGACAGTGTAATACTATACAGAGATCTCTATATACAATATACTATACAGGACAGTGTAAGATACAGAGATCTCTATATACAATATATTATACAGGACAGTGTAATACTATATAGAGATCTCTATATACAATATACTATTCAGGACAGTGTAATACTATATAGAGACCTCTATATACAATATACTATACAGGACAGTGTAAGATACAGAGATCTCTATATACAATATACTATACAGACAGTGTAATACTATACAGAGATCTCTATATACAATATACTATACAGGACAGTGTAATACTATATAGAGGTCTCTATATACAATATACTATACAGGACAGTGTAATACTATACAGAGATCTCTATATACAATATACTATAACAGGACAGTGTAATACTATACAGAGATCTCTATATACAACATACTATACAGGACAGTGTAATACTATACAGAGACCTCTATATACAATATACTATACAGGACAGTGTAATACTATACAGAGACCTCTATATACAATATACTATACAGGACAGTGTAATACTATATACAGATCTCTATATACAATATACTATACAGGACAATGTAATACTATATTGAGATCTCTATATACAATATACTATACAGGACAGTGTAATACTATATAGAGATCTCTATATACAATATATTGTACAGGACAGTGTAATACTATACAGAAATCTCTATATACAATATACTATACAGGACAATGTAATACTATATAGAGATCTCTATATGCAATATACTATACAGGACAGTGTAATACTATACAGAGATCTCTATATACGATATACTATACAGGACAGTGTAATACTATACAGAGATCTCTATATACAAATATACTATACAGGACAGTGTAATACTATACAGAGACCTCTATATACAATATACTATACAGGACAGTGTAATACTATACAGAGACCTCTATATACAATATACTATACAGGACAGTGTAATACTATATACAGATCTCTATATACAATATACTATACAGGACAGTGTAATACTATATAGAGATCTCTATATACAATATACTATACAGGACAGTGTAATACTATATAGAGATCTCTATATACAATATATTGTACAGGACAGTGTAATACTATACAGAGATCTCTATATACAATATAATATACAGGACAGTGTAATACTATATACAGATCTCTATATACAATATACTATACAGGACAGTGTAATACTATACAGAGACCTCTATATACAATATACTATACAGGACAGTGTAATACTATACAGAGATCTCTATATACAATATACTATACAGGACAGTGTAATACTATACAGAGATCTCTATATACAATTATACTATACAGGACAGTGTAATACTATACCAGAGATCCTCTATATACAATATACTATACAGGACAGTGTAATACTATATAGAGATCTCTATATACAAATACTATACAGGACAGTGTAATACTATACAGAGAACTCTATATACAATATACTATACAGGACAGTGTAATACTATATAGAGATCTATATATACAATATACTATACAGGACAGTGTAATACTATACAGAGATCTCTATATACAATATACTATACAGGACAGTGTAATACTATACAGAGATCTCTATATACAATATACTATACAGGACAGTGTAATACTATATAGAGATCTCTATATACTATATACTATACAGGACAGTGTAATACTATATAGCGATCTCTATATACAAAATACTATACAGGACAGTGTAATACTATACAGAGATCTCTATATACAATATATTATACAGGACAATGTAATACTATACAGAGATCTCTATATACAATATATGTTACAGGACA